>NW_027480859.1:0-117091 GCF_051401765.1 Calliopsis andreniformis | reverse complement strand
CCATACACCGATTCCAGTGAAATAATGCGTAGTTTAACGTTAAAGTCGACGTATAACGGGAAATTCGCAATATTTCATCCAGCGCCACGATATCACACTAATATGACTCGAAACTAGGCCATACATCGATTCCAGTGTTATAATGCGGAGTTTAACGTTAAAGTGGACGTATGACGTGAAATTCACAATATTTCATCCAGCGTCACGATATTTCACCAATATGACTCGAAACTAGGCCATACCGCGATTCCAGTGATATAATGTGTAGTTTAACGTAAAGTCGACGTATGACGGGAGATTCGCAATAATTCAGCATGCGCTGCAATATTTCACTAATGTGACTCGAAACTAGGCCATACAGCGATTCCAGTGATATAATGCGTACTTTAACGTTAAAGCCAATGTATGACGGGAAATTCGCAATAATTCAGCAAGCGCCACAATATTTCACTAATGTGACTCGAAACTAGGCCATACAGCGACTCCACCGATATAATGCGTACTTTAACGTTAAAGACGACGTATAACGTGAAATTCGCAATATTTGATCCACAGCCACGATATTTCACTTATAAGTCTCGAAACTAGGCCATACAGCGATTCCAGTGATATAATGCGTACTTTAACGTTAAAGCCGACGTATGACGTGGAATTCGCAATATTTCATCCATCGCCGCAATATTCCGCTAATATGTCTCGAAACTAGGCCATATATCGTTTCCAGTGATATAATGCGCAATTTAACGTTAAAATCGACGTGTGACGTGAAATTCGCAATATTTCAGCAAGCGCCGCAATATTCCAGTAATGTGACTCGAAACGAGGCCATACAGCGACTCCAGTGTTATAATGTGTAGACTAACGTCCAAGTCGACCTATGGCGGGAAATTCGCAATATTTCTGCAAGCGCCGCGATATTCCACTAATGTAACTCGAAAATAGGCCATACATCGATTCGAGTGATATAATGCGTACTTTAACGTTAAAGCAGACGTATGACGTGAAATTCGCAATATTTCATCCAGCGCCTCGATATTTCACCACTATGACTCGAAACTAGACCATACACCGATTCCAGTGAAATAATGCGTAGTTTAACGTTAAAGTCGACGTGTGACGGGAAATTCGCAATATTTCAACCAGCCCAACGATATTTCACTAATATGACTCGAAACTAGGCCATGCAGCGATTCCAGTGATATAATGTGTAGATTAACGTTCAAGTCGACGTATGACGGGAAATTCACAATATTTCTGCAAGCGCCGCGATATTCCACTAATGTGACTCGAAAATAGGCCATACATCGATTCGAGTGATATAATGCGCAATTTAACGTTAAAGTCGTCGTGTGACGGGAAATTCGCAATATTTCATCCAGCGTCACGATATTTCACTCGTATGACTCGAAACTAGGCCATACATCGATTCCAGTGATATAATGCGTACTTTAACGTTAAAGTCGACGTATGACGGAAAATTCGCAATATTTCAGCAAGCGCCGCGATATTCCAGTAATGTGACTCGAAAATAGGCCATACATCGATTCCAGTGATATAATGCGTACTTTAACGTTAAAGCCGACGTATGACGTGAAATTCGCAATATTTCATCCAGCGCCTCGATATTTCACTAACATGACTCGAAATTAGGCCATACAGCGATTCCAGTGATATAAGGCGTAGTTTAACGTTCAAGTCGACGTGTGACGGGAAATTCGCAATATTTTAGCAAGCGCCGCCTTGTTCCACTAATGTGACTCGAAAATAGGCCATACATCGGTTCCAGTGAAATAATGCGTAGTTTAACGTTAACGTCGACGTGTGACGGGAAATTCGCAATATTTCATCCAGCGCCGCAATATTTCACTAATGTGACTCGAAACTAGGCCATACACCGATTCCAGTGAAATAATGCGTAGTTTAACGTTAAAGTCGACGTATAACGGGAAATTCGCAATATTTCATCCAGCGCCACGATATCTCACTAATATGACTCGAAACTAGGCCATACATCGGTTCCAGTGTTATAATGCGGAGTTTAACGTTAAAGTGGACGTATGACGTGAAATTCGCAATATTTCATCCAGCGTCACGATATTTCACCAATATGACTCGAAACTAGGCCATACCGCGGTTCCAGTGATATAATGTGTAGTTTAACGTTAAAGTCGACGTATGACGGGAGCTTCGCAACAATTCAGCATGCGCCGCAATATTTTACTAATGTGACTCGAAACTAGGCCATACAGCGATTCCAGTGATATAATGCGTACTTTAACGTTAAAGCCAATGTATGACGGGAAATTCGCAATAATTCAGCAAGCGCCGCAATATTTCACTAATGTGACTCGAAACTAGGCCATACATCGATTCCAGTGATATAATGCGTAGTTTAACGTTCAAGTCGGCGTATGACGGGAAATTCGTAATATTTCATTCAGCGCCTCGATATTTCACCACTAAGACTCGAAACTAGACCATACACCGATTCCAGAGAAATATTGCGTAGTTTAACGTTAAAGTCGACGTATAACGGGAAATTCGCAATAATTCAGCAAGCGCCGCAATATTTCACTAATGTGACTCGAAACTAGGGCATACATCGATCCAGTGTTTTAATGCGTATTTTAACGTTAAAGCCGACGTATGACGTGAAATTCGCAATATTTCAGCAAGCGCCGCGGTATTCCAGTAATGTGACTCGAAAATAGGCCATACATCGATTCCAGTGATATAATGCGTACTTTAACGTCAAAGCCGACGTATGACGTCAAATTCGCAATATTTCATCCAGCGCCTTGATATTTCACTAATATGACTCGAAATTAGGCCATACAGCGATTCCAGTGATATAATGCGTAGTTTAACGTTCAAGTCGACGTGTGACGGGAAATTCGCAATCTTTCAGCAAGCGCCGCAATATTCCACTAATGTGACTCGAAACTAGGCCATACATCGGTTCCAGTGTTATAATGCGGAGTTTAACGTTAAAGTGGACGTATGACGTGAAATTCGCAATATTTCATCCAGCGTCACGATATTTCACCAATATGACTCGAAACTAGGCCATACCGCGGTTCCAGTGATATAATGTGTAGTTTAACGTTAAAGTCGACGTATGACGGGAGATTCGCAATAATTCAGCATGCGCCGCAATATTTCACTAATGTGACTCGAAACTAGGCCATACAGCGATTCCAGTGATATAATGCGTACTTTAACGTTAAAGCCAATGTATGACGGGAAATTCGCAATAATTCAGCAAGCGCCGCAATATTTCACTAATGTGACTCGAAACTAGGCCATACAGCGACTCCACCGATATAATGCGTACTTTAACGTTAAAGACGACGTATAACGTGAAATTCGCAATATTTGATCCACAGCCACGATATTTCACTTATAAGTCTCGAAACTAGGCCATACAGCGATTCCAGTGATATAATGCGTACTTTAACGTTAAAGCCGACGTATGACGTGGAATTCGCAATATTTCATCCATCGCCGCAATATTCCGCTAATATGTCTCGAAACTAGGCCATATATCGTTTCCAGTGATATAATGCGCAATTTAACGTTAAAATCGACGTGTGACGTGAAATTCGCAATATTTCAGCAAGCGCCGCAATATTCCAGTAATGTGACTCGAAACGAGGCCATACAGCGACTCCAGTGTTATAATGTGTAGACTAACGTCCAAGTCGACCTATGGCGGGAAATTCGCAATATTTCTGCAAGCGCCGCGATATTCCACTAATGTAACTCGAAAATAGTCCATACACCGATTCGAGTGATATAATGCGTACTTTAACGTTAAAGCCGACGTATGACGTGAAATTCGCAATATTGCATCCATGGCCGCAATATTCCGCTAATATGTCTCGAAACTAGGCCATATATCGTTTCCAGTGATATAATGCGCAATTTAACGTTAAAGTCGACGTGTGACGGGAAATTCGCAATATTTCATCCAGCGTCACGATATTTCACTAATATGACTCGAAACTAGGCCATACAGCGATTCCAGTGATATAATGTGTAGACTAACGTCCAAGTCGACCTATGGCGGGAAATTCGCAATATTTCTGCAAGCGCCGCGATATTCCACTAATGTAACTCGAAAATAGGCCATACATCGATTCGAGTGATATAATGCGTACTTTAACGTTAAAGCAGACGTATGACGTGAAATTCGCAATATTTCATCCAGCGCCTCGATATTTCACCACTATGACTCGAAACTAGACCATACACCGATTCCAGTGAAATAATGCGTAGTTTAACGTTAAAGTCGACGTGTGACGGGAAATTCGCAATATTTCAACCAGCCCAACGATATTTCACTAATATGACTCGAAACTAGGCCATGCAGCGATTCCAGTGATATAATGTGTAGATTAACGTTCAAGTCGACGTATGACGGGAAATTCACAATATTTCTGCAAGCGCCGCGATATTCCACTAATGTGACTCGAAAATAGGCCATACATCGATTCGAGTGATATAATGCGCAATTTAACGTTAAAGTCGTCGTGTGACGGGAAATTCGCAATATTTCATCCAGCGTCACGATATTTCACTCGTATGACTCGAAACTAGGCCATACATCGATTCCAGTGATATAATGCGTACTTTAACGTTAAAGTCGACGTATGACGGAAAATTCGCAATATTTCAGCAAGCGCCGCGATATTCCAGTAATGTGACTCGAAAATAGGCCATACATCGATTCCAGTGATATAATGCGTACTTTAACGTTAAAGCCGACGTATGACGTGAAATTCGCAATATTTCATCCAGCGCCTCGATATTTCACTAACATGACTCGAAATTAGGCCATACAGCGATTCCAGTGATATAAGGCGTAGTTTAACGTTCAAGTCGACGTGTGACGGGAAATTCGCAATATTTTAGCAAGCGCCGCCTTGTTCCACTAATGTGACTCGAAAATAGGCCATACATCGGTTCCAGTGAAATAATGCGTAGTTTAACGTTAACGTCGACGTGTGACGGGAAATTCGCAATATTTCATCCAGCGCCGCAATATTTCACTAATGTGACTCGAAACTAGGCCATACACCGATTCCAGTGAAATAATGCGTAGTTTAACGTTAAAGTCGACGTATAACGGGAAATTCGCAATATTTCATCCAGCGCCACGATATCTCACTAATATGACTCGAAACTAGGCCATACATCGGTTCCAGTGTTATAATGCGGAGTTTAACGTTAAAGTGGACGTATGACGTGAAATTCGCAATATTTCATCCAGCGTCACGATATTTCACCAATATGACTCGAAACTAGGCCATACCGCGGTTCCAGTGATATAATGTGTAGTTTAACGTTAAAGTCGACGTATGACGGGAGCTTCGCAACAATTCAGCATGCGCCGCAATATTTTACTAATGTGACTCGAAACTAGGCCATACAGCGATTCCAGTGATATAATGCGTACTTTAACGTTAAAGCCAATGTATGACGGGAAATTCGCAATAATTCAGCAAGCGCCGCAATATTTCACTAATGTGACTCGAAACTAGGCCATACATCGATTCCAGTGATATAATGCGTAGTTTAACGTTCAAGTCGGCGTATGACGGGAAATTCGTAATATTTCATTCAGCGCCTCGATATTTCACCACTAAGACTCGAAACTAGACCATACACCGATTCCAGAGAAATATTGCGTAGTTTAACGTTAAAGTCGACGTATAACGGGAAATTCGCAATAATTCAGCAAGCGCCGCAATATTTCACTAATGTGACTCGAAACTAGGGCATACATCGATTCCAGTGTTATAATGCGTATTTTAACGTTAAAGCCGACGTATGACGTGAAATTCGCAATATTTCAGCAAGCGCCGCGGTATTCCAGTAATGTGACTCGAAAATAGGCCATACATCGATTCCAGTGATATAATGCGTACTTTAACGTCAAAGCCGACGTATGACGTCAAATTCGCAATATTTCATCCAGCGCCTTGATATTTCACTAATATGACTCGAAATTAGGCCATACAGCGATTCCAGTGATATAATGCGTAGTTTAACGTTCAAGTCGACGTGTGACGGGAAATTCGCAATCTTTCAGCAAGCGCCGCAATATTCCACTAATGTGAGTCGAAACTAGGCCATACATCGGTTCCAGTGTTATAATGCGGAGTTTAACGTTAAAGTGGACGTATGACGTGAAATTCGCAATATTTCATCCAGCGTCACGATATTTCACCAATATGACTCGAAACTAGGCCATACCGCGGTTCCAGTGATATAATGTGTAGTTTAACGTTAAAGTCGACGTATGACGGGAGATTCGCAATAATTCAGCATGCGCCGCAATATTTCACTAATGTGACTCGAAACTAGGCCATACAGCGATTCCAGTGATATAATGCGTACTTTAACGTTAAAGCCAATGTATGACGGGAAATTCGCAATAATTCAGCAAGCGCCGCAATATTTCACTAATGTGACTCGAAACTAGGGCATACATCGATTCCAGTGATATAATGCGTACTTTAACGTTAAAGTCATACGTATGACGTGAAATTCGCAATATTTCATCCAGCGCCTCGATATTTCACTCGTATGAATCGTAACTAGGCCATACATCGATTCCAGTGATATAATGCGTACTTTAACGTTAAAGCCGACGTATGACGTGAAATTCGCAATATTTCATCCATCGCCGCAATATTCCGCTAATATGTCTCGAAACTAGGCCATATATCGTTTCCAGTGATATAATGCGCAATTTAACGTTAAAGTCGACGTGTGACGTGAAATTCGCAATATTTCAGCAAGCGCCGCAATATTCCAGTAATGTGACTCGAAAATATGCCATACATCGATTCCAGTGATATAATGCGTACTTTAACGTCAAAGCCGACGTATGACGTGAAATTCGCAATATTTCATCCAGCGCCTTGATATTTCACTAATATGGCTACGGCTATGGCTGCAATGGATATGGCTATGGCTGCTATGGCTATGGCTATGGCTATGGCTGCTATGGCTATGTCTTTGGCTATGGCTGCTATGGCTATGGTTTTGGATACTATGGCCATGGCTGTGGCGGCTATGGCTATGGCTATGATTATGGCTGCTATGGCTGTGGCTATGTGTGTGTCTGCTATGGATATAGCTATGGCTGCTATGGCTATGCCTACGGCTGCTACGGCTATCGCTATGGCTGCTATGGCTATGGCTATGGCTGCTATGACTTTGGCTATGGCTGCTATGGCTACGGCTATGGCTGCTATGGCTATGGCTATGGCTGCAATGGCTAAGGTTATGACTATGGCAGCTATGGCTATGGCTACGGCTGCTATGGCTATGGATGCTATGGCTATGTCTACGGCTGCTGTGGCTCTGGCTCTGGCTGCTATGGATATGTCTATGGCTGCTATGGCTATGGCTGCTATAGCTATGGTTATGGCTATGGCTGCTAAGGCTATGGCTATGTCTACGGCTGCTGTGGCTCCGGCTCTGGCTGCTATAGCTATGGCTATGGCTGCTATGGCTATGGCTATGGCTGCTATGGCTATGGCTATGTCTACTATGGCTGCTATGGCTATGGCTATGGCTGCTATGGCTATGGCTATGGCTGCTATGGCTGTGGTTATGTCTGCTATGGCTATGGCTATGGCTGCTATGGTTATGGCTATGGCTGCTATGGCTGTGGCTATGGCTATGGTTGCTTTGTCTATGGCTATGGCCATGACTGCTATGGCTATGGCTATGGCTGCTATGGGTATGGCTATGGCTATGGCTGCTATGGCTATGGCTATGGCTGCAATGGCTATGGCTATGGCTGCTATGGCTATGGCTATGGCTACTATGGCTATGGATACGTCTGCTATGGCTATGGCTATGGCTATGTCTGCTATGGCTATGGCTATGTCTGCTATGGTTATGGCTATGGCGACTATGGCTGCTATGGCTATGGCTATGGCTACTATGGCTATGGATACGGCTGCTATGGCTATGGCTATGGCTATGTCTGCTATGGCTATGGCTATGGCTGCTATGTCTATGGCTATGGCTATGGCTATGGCTGCTATGGCTATGTCTTTGGCTATGGCTGCTATGGCTATGGTTTTGGATACAATGGCCATGGCTGTGCCGGCTATGGCTATTTCTATGGCTGCTATGGCTATGGTTATGTCTATGGCCCCTAAGGCTATGGCTATGTCTACGGCTGCTGTGGCTCTGGCTCTGGCTGCTATGGCTATGGCTATGGCTGCTATGGCTATGGCTATGGCTGCTGTGGCTGTGGTTATGTCTGCTATGGCTATGGCTATGGCTGCTATTGTTATGGCTATGGCTGCTATGGCTGTGGCTATGGCTATGGCTGCTTTGTCTATGGCTATGGCCATGACTGCTATGGCTATGGCTATAGCTGCTATGGGTTTGGCTATGGCTATGGCTGTTATGGCTATGGCTATGTCTGCTATGGCTATGGCTATGGCTATGGCTGCTATGGCTATGTCTATGGCTATAACTGCTATGGCTATGGCTATGGCTGCTATGGCTATGGCTATGGCTGCTATGGCTGTGGTTATGGCTGCTATGGCTATTGCTATGGCTGCTATGGCTATGGCTATGGCTGCTATGGCTATGGCTATGGCTGCTATGGCTATGGCTATGGCTATGACTGCTATGGCTATGTCTATGGCTGCTATGGGTATGGCTATGCCTATGGCAGCTATGGCTATGGCTATGGCTGCTATGGCTGTGGCTATGTCTGCTATGGCTATGGCTATGGCTGCTATGGCTATGGCTATGGCTGCTATGGCTATGGCAATGGCCATGGCTGCTATGGCTATGGCTATGGCTATGACTGCTATGGCTATGGCTATGGCCGCTATGGATATGGCTATGGCTATGGCTGCTATGGCTACGGCTTTGGCTACTATGGCCATGGGTATGGCTGCTATGGCTATGGCTATGGCTATGACTGCTATGGCTATGGCTATGGCTGCTGTGGGTATGGCTATGGCTGCTATGGCTATGGCTATGGCTGCTATGGCTATGGCTATGGGTGCTATGGCTGTGGCTATGGCTGCTTTGGTTATGGCTATGGCTGCTATGGCTATGGCTATGGCTATGGCTGCTATGGCTATGGCTATGGCTGTGTCTGCTATGGCTATGGCTATGGCTGCTATGGATATGGCTATGCCTATGGCTGCTATGCCTACGGCTTTGGCTACTATGGCCATTGCAATGGCTGCTATGGCTATGGCTATGGCTGCTATGGGTATGGTTATGGCTATGGCTGCTAAGGCTATGGCTATGCCTACGGCTGCTGTGGCTCTGGCTCCGGCTGCTATGAGTATGCCTATGGCTGCTATGGCTATCGCTATGGCTGCTATGGCTGCTACGCCTATGGCTATGGCTGCTATGGCTATGGCTATGGCTGCTATGGCTATGGCTATGGCTGCTATGGCTGTGGTTATGGCTGCTATGGCTATGGCTATGGCTGCTATGGCTGCGGCTATGCCTGATATGACTATGGCTATGGCTGCTATGGCTATGGCTGTGTCTACTATGGCTGCTATGGCTATAGCTATGGCGGCTATGGCTGCTATGGCTATGGCTATGTCTACTATGTCTATGGATACGGCTGCTATGGCTATGGCTATGGCTGCTATGGGTATGGTTATGGCTATGGCTGCTAAGGCTATGGCTATGCCTACGGCTGCTGTGGCTCTGGCTCCGGCTGCTATGAGTATGCCTATGGCTGCTATGGCTATGGCTATGGCTGCTATGGCTATGGCTATGGCTATGGCTATGGCTGCTATGGCTATGTCTTTGGCTATGGCTGCTATGGCTATGGTTTTGGCTACTATGGCCATGCCTATGGCAGCTATGGCTATGGCGATGGCTGCTATGGCTGTGGTTATGTCTGCTATGGCTATGGCTATGGCTGCTATGGTCATGGCTATGGCTCCTAAGGCTATGGCTATGTCTACGGCTGCTGCGGCTCTGCCTCTGGCTGCTATGGATATGCCTATGGCTGCTATGGCTATGGCTATGGCTGCTATGGCTGTGGTTATGGCTGCAATGGCTATGGCAATGGCTGCTATGGCTATGGCTATGGCTGCGGCTGCTATGGCTACGGCTGCTATGGCTATGGCTATGGCTGCTATGGCTATGGCTATGGCTATGTCTGCTATGACTATGGCTACGGCCAAGGCTGCTATGGCTATGGCTATGGCTATGTCTGCTATGGCTATGGCTATGGCTAAGGCTGCTGTAGCTATGGCTATGGCCGCTTTGGCAATGGCTACAGCTGCTATGGCTATGGCTATGCCATTGGCTGCTATGGCTATGGCTATGATTATGGCTGCTTTGGCTGTGGCTATGTGTGTGTCTGCTATGGATATAGCTATGGCTGCTATGGCTCTGCCTACGGCTGCTATGGCTATCGCTATGGATGCTATGGCTATGGTTATGGCTGCATTGGCTATGGCTATGGCTGCTATGGCTACGGCTATGGCTGCAATGGATATGGCTATGGCTGCTATGGCTATGGTTTTGGATACTATGGCCATGGCTGTGGCGGCTATGGCTATGGCTATGATTATGGCTGCTATGGCTGTGGCTATGTGTGTGTCTGCTATGGATATAGCTATGGCTGCTATGGCTATGCCTACGGCTGCTACGGCTATCGCTATGGCTGCTATGGCTATGGCTATGGCTGCTATGACTATGGCTGTGGCTGCTATGGCTACGGCTATGGCTGCTATGGCTATGGCTATGGCTGCAATGGCTAAGGTTATGACTATGGCAGCTATGGCTATGGCTACGGCTGCTATGGCTATGGATGCTATGGCTATGTCTACGGCTGCTGTGGCTCTGGCTCTGGCTGCTATGGATATGTCTATGGCTGCTATGCCTATGGCTGCTATAGCTATGGTTATGGCTATGGCTGCTAAGGCTATGGCTATGTCTACGGCTGCTGTGGCTCCGGCTCTGGCTGCTATAGCTATGGCTATGGCTGCTATGGCTATGGCTATGGCTGCTATGGCTATGGCTATGTCTACTATGGCTGCTATGGCTATGGCTATGGCTGCTATGGCTACGGCTGTGGCTGCTATGGCTATGGCTATGGCTGCTATAGCTATGGCTATGGCTGCTATGGCTATGGCTATGGCTGCTATGGCTATGGCTATGTCTACTATGGCTGCTATGGCTATGGCTATGGCTGCTATGGCTACGGCTGTGGCTGCTATGGCTATGGCTATGGCTATAGCTGCTATGGCTATGGCTATGACTATGGCTATTGCTGCTAAGGCTATGGCGATGGCTATGGCTGCTATGGCTATGGCTATGGCTGCTATGGCTGTGGTTATGTCTGCTATGGCTATGGCTATGGCTGCTATGGTTATGGCTATGGCTGCTATGGCTGTGGCTATGCCTATGGTTGCTTTGTCTATGGCTATGGCCATGACTGCTATGGCTATGGCTATGGCTGCTATGGGTATGGCTATGGCTATGGCTGCTATGGCTATGGCTATGGCTGCAATGGCTATGGCTATGGCTGCTATGGCTATGGCTATGGATACGGCTGCTATGGCTATGGCTATGGCTATGTCTGCTATGGCTATGGCTATGGCTGCTATAGTTATGGCTATGGCGACTATGGCTGCTATGGCTATGGCTATGGCTACTATGGCTATGGATACGGCTGCTATGGCTATGGCTATGGCTATGTCTGCTATGGCTATGGCTATGGCTGCTATGGCTATGGCTATGGCTATGGCTATGGCTGCTATGGCTATGTCTTTGGCTATGGCTGCTATGGCTATGGCTATGGCTGCTATGGCTATGGCTATGGCTATGGCTATGGCTGCTATGGCTATGGCTATGGCTATGTCTGCTATGACTATGGCTACGGCCAAGGCTGCTATGGCTATGGCTATGGCTATGTCTGCTATGGGTATGGCTATGGCTAAGGCTGCTGTGGCTATGGCTATAGCCGCTTTGGCAATGGCTACAGCTGCTGTGGGTATGGCTATGGCATTGGCTGCTATGGCTATGGCTATGATTATGGCTGCTATGGCTGTGGCTATGTGTGTGTCTGCCATGGATATAGCTATGGTTGCTATGGCTCTGCCTACGGCTGCTATGGCTATCGCTATGGATGCTATGGCTATGGTTATGGCTGCATTGGCTATGGCTATGGCTGCTATGGCTACGGCTATGGCTCCTATGGCTATGGCTATGGCTGCATCGGCTATGGCTATGGCTGCTATGGCTATGGCTATAGCTATGGCTATGGCTATGACTGCTATGTCTATGGCTATGGCTGCTATGGCTATGGCTTTGGCTACTATGGCCATGCCTATGGCAGCTATGGCTATGGCTATGGCTGCTATGTCTGTGGTTATGTCTGCTATGGCTATGGGTATGGCTGCTATGGTTATGGCTATGGCTGCTATGGCTGTGGCTATGGCTATGGCTGCTTTGTCTCTGGCTATGGCCATGATTGCTATGGCTATGGCTATGGCTGCTATGGGTATGGCTATGGCTATGGCTGCTATGGGTATGGCTATGGCTATGGCTGCTATGGCTATGGCTATGTCTGCTATGGCTATTGCTATGGCTGCTATGGCTATGGCTAGGGCCGCTTTGGCAATGGCTACAGCTGCTATGGCTATGGCTATGGCATTGGCTGCTATGGCTATGGCTATGATTATGGCTGCTATGGCTGTGGCTATGTGTGTGTCTGCTATGGATATAGCTATGGTTGCTATGGCTCTGCCTACGGCTGCTATGGCTATCGCTATGGATGCTATGGCTATGGTTATGGCTGCATTGGCTATGGCTATGGCTGCTATGGCTACGGCTATGGCTGCTATGGCTATGGCTATGGCTGCATCGGCTATGGCTATGGCTGCTATGGCTATGGCTATGGCTATGGATATGGCTATGGCTATGATTGCTATGGCTGTGGCTATGGCTGCTATGGGTATGGCTGTGGCTGCTATGGCCATGGCTATGGCTATGGCTATGGATGCTATGGCTATGTCTATGGCTATGTCTGCTATGGCTATGGCTATGGCTGCTATGGCTGTGGCTATGGCTGCTATGGCTGTGGTTATGTCTGCTATGGCTATGGCTGCTATGGTTATGGCTATGGCTGCTATGGCTGTGGCTATGGCTGCGGCTGCTATGGCTATGGCTGCTGTGGCTATGGCTATGACTAAGGCTGCTGTGGCTATGGCTATGGCCGCTTTGGCAGTGGCTACAGCTGCTATGGCTATGGCTATGGCATTGGCTGCTATGGCTATGGCTATGATTATGGCTGCTATGTCTGTGGCTATGTGTGTGTCTACTATGGATATAGCTATGGCTGCTATGGCTCTGCCTACGGCTGCTATGGCTATCGCTTTGGCTGCTATGGCTATGGTTATGGCTGCTATGGCTATGGCTATGGCTGCTACGGCTGTGGCTATGGCTGCTATGGCTGTGACTATGGCTGCTATGGCTGTGGCTATGGTTGCGGCTGCTATGGCTATGGCTGCTGTGGCTATGGCTATGGCTAAGGCTGCTGTGGCTATGGCTATGGCCGCTTTGGCAGTGGCTACAGCTGCTATGGCTATGGCTATGGCATTGGCTGCTATGGCTATGGCTATGATTATGGCTGCTATGTCTGTGGCTATGTGTGTGTCTACTATGGATATAGCTATGGCTGCTATGGCTCTGCCTACGGCTGCTATGGCTATCGCTTTGGCTGCTATGGCTATGGTTATGGCTGCTATGGCTATGGCTATGGCTGCTACGGCTGTGGCTATGGCTGCTATGGCTGTGACTATGGCTGCTATGGCTATGGCTATGGCTGCTATGGCTATGGTTCTGTGTATGGCTGCTAAGGCTATGGCTATGACTACGGCTGCTACGGCTATCGCTATGTCTGCTATGGCTATGGCTATGGCTATGGCTGCTATGGCTATGTCTATGGCTATAACTGCTATGGCTATGGCTATGGCTGCTATGGCTATGGCTATGGCTGCTATGGCTGTGGTTATGGCTGCTATGGGTTTGGCTATGGCTATGGCTGCTATGGCTATGGCTATGTCTGCTATGGCTATGGCTATGGCTATGGCTGCTATGGCTATGTCTATGGCTATAACTGCTATGGCTATGGCTATGGCTGCTATGGCTATGGCTATAGCTGCTATGGCTGTGGTTATGGCTGCTATGGCTATTGCTATGGCTGCTATGGCTATGGCTATGGCTGCTATGGCTATGGCTATGGCTATGGCTGTTATGGCTATGGCTATGGCTATGACTGCTATGGCTATGTCTATGGCTGCTATGGGTATGGCTATGCCTATGGCAGCTATGGCTATGACTATGGCTGCTATGGCTGTGGCTATGTCTGCTATGGCTATGGCTATGGCTGCTATGGCTATGGCTATGGCTGCTATGGCTGTGGCTATGGCCATGGCTGCTATGGCTATGGCTATGGCCGCTATGGATATGGCTATGTCTATGGCTGCTATGGCTACGGCTTTGGCTACTATGGCCATTGGTATGGCTGCTATGGCTATGGCTATGGCTGCTATGGCTATGGCTACGGCTATGGTTTTGGCGGCTATGGCTATGTCTATGGCTATGGCTGCAATGGCTAAGGCTTTGGCTACTATGGCCATGGCTATGGCTTTGGCTACTATGGCCATGGCTGTGGCTGCTGTGGCTATGGCTATGGCTGCTATGGCTATGATTATGTCTATGTCTGCTAAGGCTATGGCTATGTCTACGGCTGCTATGGCTATGGCTATTGCTGCTATGGCTGTGGCTATGTCTGCTATGGCTGTGGCTATGGCTGCTATGGCTATGGCTTTGGCTACTATGGCCATGGCTATGGCAGCTATGGCTATAGCTATGGCTGCTATGGCTATGGTTATGTCTATGGCTGCTAAGGATATGGCTATGTCTACGGCTGCTGCGGCTCTGGCTCTCGCTGCTATGGATATGCCTATGGCTGCTATGGCTATGGCTATGGCTGCTATGGCTGTGGTTATGGCTGCAATGGCTATGGCTGTGGCTGCTATGGCTATGGCTATGGCTGCGGCTGCTATGGCTACGGCTGCTATGGCTATGGCTATGGCTGCTATGGCTATGGCTATGGCTATGTCTGCTATGACTATGGCTACGGCCAAGGCTGCTATGGCTATGGCTATGGCTATGTCTGCTATGGCTATGGCTATGGCTAAGGCTGCTGTAGCTATGGCTATGGCCGCTTTGGCAATGGCTACAGCTGCTATGGCTATGGCTATGCCATTGGCTGCTATGGATATGGCTATGATTATGGCTGCTATGGCTGTGGCTATGTGTGTGTCTGCTATGGATATAGCTATGGCTGCTATGGCTCTGCCTACGGCTGCTATGGCTATCGCTATGGATGCTATGGCTATGGTTATGGCTGCATTGGCTATGGCTATGGCTGCTATGGCTACGGCTATGGCTGCAATGGATATGGCTATGGCTGCTATGGCTATGGCTATGGCTATGGCTGCTATGGCTATGTCTTTGGCTATGGCTGCTATGGCTATGGTTTTGGATACTATGGCCATGGCTGTGGCGGCTATGGCTATGGCTATGATTATGGCTGTTATGGCTGTGGCTATGTGTGTGTCTGCTATGGATATAGCTATGGCTGCTATGGCTATGCCTACGGCTGCTACGGCTATCGCTATGGCTGCTATGGCTATGGCTATGGCTGCTATGACTATGGCTATGGCTGCTATGGCTACGGCTATGGCTGCTATGGCTATGGCTATGGCTGCAATGGCTAAGGTTATGACTATGGCAGCTATGGCTATGGCTACGGCTGCTATGGCTATGGATGCTATGGCTATGTCTACGGCTGCTGTGGCTCTGGCTCTGGCTGCTATGGATATGTCTATGGCTGCTATGCCTATGGCTGCTATAGCTATGGTTATGGCTATGGCTGCCAAGGCTATGGCTATGTCTACGGCTGCTGTGGCTCCGGCTCTGGCTGCTATAGCTATGGCTATGGCTGCTATGGCTATGTCTATGGCTATAACTGCTATGGCTATGGCTATGGCTGCTATGGCTATGGCTATGGCTGCTATGGCTGTGGTTATGGCTGCTATGGCTATTGCTATGGCTGCTATGGCTATGGCTAGGGCCGCTTTGGCAATGGCTACAGCTGCTATGACTATGGCTATGGCATTGGCTGCTATGGCTATGGCTATGATTATGGCTGCTATGGCTGTGGCTATGTGTGTGTCTGCTATGGATATAGCTATGGTTGCTATGGCTCTGCCTACGGCTGCTATGGCTATCGCTATGGATGCTATGGCTATGGTTATGGCTGCATTGGCTATGGCTATGGCTGCTATGGCTACGGCTATGGCTGCTATGGCTATGGCTATGGCTGCATCGGCTATGGCTATGGCTGCTATGGCTATGGCTATGGCTATGGCTATGGCTATGATTGCTATGGCTATGGCTATGGCTGCTATGGGTATGGCTGTGGCTGCTATGGCCATGGCTATGGCTATGGCTATGGATGCTATGGCTATGTCTATGGCTATGTCTGCTATGGCTATGGCTATGGCTGCTATGGCTGTGGCTATGGCTGCTATGGCTGTGGCTATGTCTGCTATGGCTATGGCTGCTATGGTTATGGCTATGGCTGCTATGGCTGTGGCTATGGCTGCGGCTGCTATGGCTATGGCTGCTGTGGCTATGGCTATGGCTAAGGCTGCTGTGGCTATGGCTATGGCCGCTTTGGCAGTGGCTACAGCTGCTATGGCTATGGCTATGGCATTGGCTGCTATGGCTATGGCTATGATTATGGCTGCTATGTCTGTGGCTATGTGTGTGTCTACTATGGATATAGCTATGGCTGCTATGGCTCTGCCTACGGCTGCTATGGCTATCGCTATGGCTGCTATGGCTATGGTTATGGCTGCTATGGCTATGGCTATGGCTGCTACGGCTGTGGCTATGGCTGCTATGGCTGTGACTATGGCTGCTATGGCTATGGCTATGGCTGCTATGGCTATGGTTCTGTGTATGGCTGCTAAGGCTATGGCTATGACTACGGCTGCTACGGCTATCGCTATGTCTGCTATGGCTATGGCTATGGCTATGGCTGCTATGGCTATGTCTATGGCTATAACTGCTATGGCTATGGCTATGGCTGCTATGGCTATGGCTATGGCTGCTATGGCTGTGGTTATGGCTGCTATGGGTTTGGCTATGGCTATGGCTGCTATGGCTATGGCTATGTCTGCTATGGCTATGGCTATGGCTATGGCTGCTATGGCTATGTCTATGGCTATAACTGCTATGGCTATGGCTATGGCTGCTATGGCTATGGCTATGGCTGCTATGGCTGTGGTTATGGCTGCTATGGCTATTGCTATGGCTGCTATGGCTATGGCTATGGCTGCTATGGCTATGGCTATGGCTATGGCTGTTATGGCTATGGATATGGCTATGACTGCTATGGCTATGTCTATGGCTGCTATGGGTATGGCTATGCCTATGGCAGCTATGGCTATGACTATGGCTGCTATGGCTGTGGCTATGTCTGCTATGGCTATGGCTATGGCTGCTATGGCTATGGCTATGGCTGCTATGGCTGTGGCTATGGCCATGGCTGCTATGGCTATGGCTATGGCCGCTATGGATATGGCTATGTCTATGGCTGCTATGGCTACGGCTTTGGCTACTATGGCCATTGGTATGGCTGCTATGGCTATGGCTATGGCTGCTATGGCTATGATTATGTCTATGTCTGCTAAGGCTATGGCTATGTCTACGGCTGCTATGGCTATGGCTATTGCTGCTATGGCTGTGGCTATGTCTGCTATGGCTGTGGCTATGGCTGCTATGGCTATGGCTTTGGCTACTATGGCCATGGCTATGGCAGCTATGGCTATAGCTATGGCTGCTATGGCTATGGTTATGTCTATGGCTGCTAAGGATATGGCTATGTCTACGGCTGCTGCGGCTCTGGCTCTCGCTGCTATGGATATGCCTATGGCTGCTATGGCTATGGCTATGGCTGCTATGGCTGTGGTTATGGCTGCAATGGCTATGGCAGTGGCTGCTATGGCTATGGCTATGGCTGCGGCTGCTATGGCTACGGCTGCTATGGCTATGGCTATGGCTGCTATGGCTATGGCTATGGCTATGTCTGCTATGACTATGGCTACGGCCAAGGCTGCTATGGCTATGGCTATGGCTATGTCTGCTATGGCTATGGCTATGGCTAAGGCTGCTGTAGCTATGGCTATGGCCGCTTTGGCAATGGCTACAGCTGCTATGGCTATGGCTATGCCATTGGCTGCTATGGCTATGGCTATGATTATGGCTGCTATGGCTGTGGCTATGTGTGTGTCTGCTATGGATATAGCTATGGCTGCTATGGCTCTGCCTACGGCTGCTATGGCTATCGCTATGGATGCTATGGCTATGGTTATGGCTGCATTGGCTATGGCTATGGCTTCTATGGCTACGGCTATGGCTGCAATGGATATGGCTATGGCTGCTATGGCTATGGCTATGGCTATGGCTGCTATGGCTATGTCTTTGGCTATGGCTGCTATGGCTATGGTTTTGGATACTATGGCCATGGCTGTGGCGGCTATGGCTATGGCTATGATTATGGCTGTTATGGCTGTGGCTATGTGTGTGTCTGCTATGGATATAGCTATGGCTGCTATGGCTATGCCTACGGCTGCTACGGCTATCGCTATGGCTGCTATGGCTATGGCTATGGCTGCTATGACTATGGCTATGGCTGCTATGGCTACGGCTATGGCTGCTATGGCTATGGCTATGGCTGCAATGGCTAAGGTTATGACTATGGCAGCTATGGCTATGGCTACGGCTGCTATGGCTATGGATGCTATGGCTATGTCTACGGCTGCTGTGGCTCTGGCTCTGGCTGCTATGGATATGTCTATGGCTGCTATGCCTATGGCTGCTATAGCTATGGTTATGGCTATGGCTGCCAAGGCTATGGCTATGTCTACGGCTGCTGTGGCTCCGGCTCTGGCTGCTATAGCTATGGCTATGGCTGCTATGGCTATGTCTATGGCTATAACTGCTATGGCTATGGCTATGGCTGCTATGGCTATGGCTATGGCTGCTATGGCTGTGGTTATGGCTGCTATGGCTATTGCTATGGCTGCTATGGCTATGGCTATGGCTGCTATGGCTATGGCTATGGCTATGGCTGTTATGGCTATGGCTATGGCTATGACTGCTATGACTATGTCTATGGCTGCTATGGGTATGGCTATGCCTATGGCAGCTATGGCTATGACTATGGCTGCTATGGCTGTGGCTATGTCTGCTATGGCTATGGCTATGGCTGCTATGGCTATGGCTATGGCTGCTATGGCTGTGGCTATGGCCATGGCTGCTATGGCTATGGCTATGGCCGCTATGGATATGGCTATGTCTATGGCTGCTATGGCTACGGCTTTGGCTACTATGGCCATTGGTATGGCTGCTATGGCTATGGCTATGGCTGCTATGGCTATGGCTACGGCTATGGTTTTGGCGGCTATGGCTATGTCTATGGCTATGGCTGCAATGGCTATGGCTTTGGCTACTATGGCCATGGCTATGGCTTTGGCTACTATGGCCATGGCTGTGGCTGCTGTGGCTATGGCTATGGCTGCTATGGCTATGATTATGTCTATGGCTGCTAAGGCTATGGCTATGTCTACGGCTGCTATGGCTATGGCTATTGCTGCTATGGCTGTGGCTATGTCTGCTATGGCTGTGGCTATGGCTGCTATGGCTATGGCTTTGGCTACTATGGCCATGGCTATGGCAGCTATGGCTATAGCTATGGCTGCTATGGCTATGGTTATATCTATGGCTGCTAAGGATATGGCTATGTCTACGGCTGCTGCGGCTCTGGCTCTCGCTGCTATGGATATGCCTATGGCTGCTATGGCTATGGCTATGGCTGCTATGGCTGTGGTTATGGCTGCAATGGCTATGGCAGTGGCTGCTATGGCTATGGCTATGGCTGCGGCTGCTATGGCTACGGCTGCTATGGCTATGGCTATGGCTGCTATGGCTATGGCTATGGCTATGTCTGCTATGACTATGGCTACGGCCAAGGCTGCTATGGCTATGGCTATGGCTATGTCTGCTATGGCTATGGCTATGGCTAAGGCTGCTGTAGCTATGGCTATGGCCGCTTTGGCAATGGCTACAGCTGCTATGGCTATGGCTATGCCATTGGCTGCTATGGCTATGGCTATGATTATGGCTGCTATGGCTGTGGCTATGTGTGTGTCTGCTATGGATATAGCTATGGCTGCTATGGCTCTGCCTACGGCTGCTATGGCTATCGCTATGGATGCTATGGCTATGGTTATGGCTGCATTGGCTATGGCTATGGCTGCTATGGCTACGGCTATGGCTGCAATGGATATGGCTATGGCTGCTATGGCTATGGCTATGGCTATGGCCGCTATGGCTATGTCTTTGGCTATGGCTGCTATGGCTATGGTTTTGGATACTATGGCCATGGCTGTGGCGGCTATGGCTATGGCTATGATTATGGCTGTTATGGCTGTGGCTATGTGTGTGTCTGCTATGGATATAGCTATGGCTGCTATGGCTATGCCTACGGCTGCTACGGCTATCGCTATGGCTGCTATGGCTATGGCTATGGCTGCTATGACTATGGCTATGGCTGCTATGGCTACGGCTATGGCTGCTATGGCTATGGCTATGGCTGCAATGGCTAAGGTTATGACTATGGCAGCTATGGCTATGGCTACGGCTGCTATGGCTATGGATGCTATGGCTATGTCTACGGCTGCTGTGGCTCTGGCTCTGGCTGCTATGGATATGTCTATGGCTGCTATGCCTATGGCTGCTATAGCTATGGTTATGGCTATGGCTGCCAAGGCTATGGCTATGTCTACGGCTGCTGTGGCTCCGGCTCTGGCTGCTATAGCTATGGCTATGGCTGCTATGGCTATGGCTATGGCTGCTATGGCTATGGCTATGTCTACTATGGCTGCTATGGCTATGGCTATGGCTGCTATGGCTACGGCTGTGGCTGCTATGGCTATGGCTATGGCTATAGCTGCTATGGCTATGGCTATGACTATGGCTATTGCTGCTAAGGCTATGGCGATGGCTATGGCTGCTATGGCTATGGCTATGGCTGCTATGGCTGTGGTTATGTCTGCTATGGCTATGGCTATGGCTGCTATGGTTATGGCTATGGCTGCTATGGCTGTGGCTATGCCTATGGTTGCTTTGTCTATGGCTATGGCCATGACTGCTATGGCTATGGCTATGGCTGCTATGGGTATGGCTATGGCTATGGCTGCTATGGCTATGGCTATGGCTGCAACGGCTATGGCTATGGCTGCTATGGCTATGGCTATGGATACGGCTGCTATGGCTATGGCTATGGCTATGTCTGCTATGGCTATGGCTATGGCTGCTATACTTATGGCTATGGCGACTATGGCTGCTATGGCTATGGCTATGGCTACTATGGCTATGGATACGGCTGCTATGGCTATGGCTATGGCTATGTCTGCTATGGCTATGGCTATGGCTGCTATGGCTATGGCTATGGCTATGGCTATGGCTGCTATGGCTATGTCTTTGGCTATGGCTGCTATGGCTATGGTTTTAGATACAATGGCCATGGCTGTGGCGGCTATGGCTATTTCTATGGCTGCTATGGCTATGGTTATGTCTATGGCCCCTAAGGCTATGGCTATGTCTACGGCTGCTGTGGCTCTGGCTCTGGCTGCTATGGCTATGGCTATGGCTGCTATGGCTATGGCTATGGCTGCTGTGGCTGTGGTTATGTCTGCTATGGCTATTGCTATGGCTGCTATGGCTATGGCTATGGCTGCTATGGCTATGGCTATGGCTATGGCTGTTATGGCTATGGCTATGGCTATGACTGCAATGGCTATGGCTATGGCTGCTGTGGGTATGGCTATGCCTATGGCTGCTGTGGCTATGGCCATGACTGCTATGGCTGTGGCTATGACTGCTCTGGCTATGGCTATTGCTGCTATGGCTATGGCTATGGCTGCTATGGCTATGGCTATGGCTGCTACGGCTATGGCTATGGCTATGGCTATGGCTGCTATGGCTATGGCTGATATGGCTATGGCTATGGCTATGACTGCTATGGCTATGGCTATGGCTGCTATGGCTATCGCTATGGCTGCTATGGCTACAGCTATGGCTGCTATGGCTATGGTTATGGCTATGAATGCTAAGGCTATGGCTATGTCTACGGCTGCTGTGGCACTGGCTCCGGCTCCTATGGGTATGCCTATGACTGCTATGGCTATCGCTATGGCTGCTATGGCTGCTATGGCTATGGCTATGGCTGCTACGGCTATGGCTATGGCTGCTATGGCTATGGCTATGGCTATGGCTATGGCTGCTATGGCTATGGCTATGGCTATGTCTGCTATGACTATGGCTACGGCCAAGGCTGCTATGGCTATGGCTATGGCTATGTCTGCTATGGGTATGGCTATGGCTAAGGCTGCTGTGGCTATGGCTATGGCCGCTTTGGCAATGGCTACAGCTGCTATGGCTATGGCTATGGCATTGGCTGCTATGGCTATGGCTATGATTATGGCTGCTATGGCTGTGGCTATGTGTGTGTCTGCTATGGATATAGCTATGGTTGCTATGGCTCTGCCTACGGCTGCTATGGCTATCGCTATGGATGCTATGGCTATGGTTATGGCTGCATTGGCTATGGCTATGGCTGCTATGGCTACGGATATGGCTGCTATGGCTATGGCTATGGCTGCATCGGCTATGGCTATGGCTGCTATGGCTATGGCTATAGCTATGGCTATGGCTATGACTGCTATGTCTATGGCTATGGCTGCTATGGCTATGGCTTTGGCTACTATGGCCATGCCTATGGCAGCTATGGCTATGGCTATGGCTGCTATGGCTGTGGTTATGTCTGCTATGGCTATGGCTATGGCTGCTATGGTTATGGCTATGGCTGCTATGGCTGTGGCTATGGCTATGGCTGCTTTGTCTCTGGCTATGGCCATGATTGCTATGGCTATGGCTATGGCTGCTATGGGTATGGCTATGGCTATGGCTGCTATGGCTATGGCTATGTCTGCTATGGTTATGGCTATGGCTATAGCTGCTATGGCTATGTCTATGGCTATGACTGCTATGGCTATGGCTATGGCTGCTATGGCTATGGCTATGGCTGCTATGGCTGTGGTTATGGCTGCTATGGCTATTGCTATGGCTGCTATGGCTATGGCTATGGCCGCTTTGGCAATGGCTACAGCTGCTATGGCTATGGCTATGGCATTGGCTGCTATGGCTATGGCTATGATTACGGCTGCTATGGCTGTGGCTATGTGTGTGTCTGCTATGGATATAGCTATGGTTGCTATGGCTCTGCCTACGGCTGCTATGGCTATCGCTATCGATGCTATGGCTATGGTTATGGCTGCATTGGCTATGGCTATGGCTGCTATGGCTACGGCTATGGCTGCTATGGCTATGGCTATGGCTGCATCGGCTATGGCTATGGCTGCTATGGCTATGGCTATGGCTATGGCTATGGCTATGGCTATGATTGCTATGGCTATGGCTATGGCTGCTATGGGTATGGCTATGGCTGCTATGGCCATGGCTATGGCTATGGCTATGGATGCTATGGCTATGTCTATGGCTATGTCTGCTATGGCTATGGCTATGGCTGCTATGGCTGTGGCTATGGCTGCTATGGCTGTGGTTATGTCTGCTATGGCTATGGCTGCTATGGTTATGGCTATGGCTGCTATGGCTGTGGCTATGGCTGCGGCTGCTATGGCTATGGCTGCTGTGGCTATGGCTATGGCTAAGGCTGCTGTGGCTATGGCTATGGCCGCTTTGGCAGTGGCTACAGCTGCTATGGCTATGGCTATGGCATTGGCTGCTATGGCTATGGCTATGATTATGGCTGCTATGTCTGTGGCTATGTGTGTGTCTACTATGGATATAGCTATGGCTGCTATGGCTCTGCCTACGGCTGCTATGGCTATCGCTATGGCTGCTATGGCTATGGTTATGGCTGCTATGGCTATGGCTATGGCTGCTACGGCTGTGGCTATGGCTGCTATGGCTGTGACTATGGCTGCTATGGCTATGGCTATGGCTGCTATGGCTATGGTTCTGTGTATGGCTGCTAAGGCTATGGCTATGACTACGGCTGCTACGGCTATCGCTATGTCTGCTATGGCTATGGCTATGGCTATGGCTGCTATGGCTATGTCTATGGCTATAACTGCTATGGCTATGGCTATGGCTGCTATGGCTATGGCTATGGCTGCTATGGCTGTGGTTATGGCTGCTATGGGTTTGGCTATGGCTATGGCTGCTATGGCTATGGCTATGTCTGCTATGGCTATGGCTATGGCTATGGCTGCTATGGCTATGTCTATGGCTATAACTGCTATGGCTATGGCTATGGCTGCTATGGCTATGGCTATGGCTGCTATGGCTGTGGTTATGGCTGCTATGGCTATTGCTATGGCTGCTATGGCTATGGCTATGGCTATGGCTGCTATGGCTATGGCTATAGCTATGACTGCTATGGCTATGGCTATGGCTGCTGTGGGTATGGTTATGCCTATGGCTGCTGTGGCTATGGCCATGGCTGCTATGGCTGTGGCTATGACTGCTCTGGCTATGGCTATGGCTATGGCTATGGCTGCTATGGCTATGGCTGTTATGGCTATGGCTATGGCTATGACTGCTATGGCTATGGCTATGGCTGCTATGGCTATCGCTATGGCTGCTATGGCTATAGCTATGACTGCTATGGCTATGGCTATGGCTGCTGTGGGTATGGCTATGCCTATGGCTGCTGTGGCTATGGCCATGACTGCTATGGCTGTGGCTATGACTGCTCTGGCTATGGCTATGGCTGTTATGGCTATGGCTATGGCTGCTGTGGCTATGGCCATGACTGCTATGGCTGTGGCTATGACTGCTCTGGCTATCGCTATGGCTGCTATGGCTGCTATGGCTATGGCTATGGCTGCTACGGCTATGGCTATGGCTGCTATGGCTATCGCTATGGATGCTAAGGCTATGGTTATGGCTGGATTGGCTATGGCTATGGCTGCTATGGCTACGGCTATGGCTGCTATGGCTATGGCTATGGCTGCATCGGCTATGGCTATGGCTGCTATGGCTATGGCTATAGCTATGGCTATGGCTATGACTGCTATGTCTATGGCTATGGCTGCTATGGCTATGGCTTTGGCTACTATGGCCATGCCTATGGCAGCTATGGCTATGGCTATGGCTGCTAGGGCTGTGGTTATGTCTGCTATGGCTATGGCTATGGCTGCTATGGGTATGGCTATGGCTATGGCTGCTATGGCTATGGCTATGTCTGCTATGGCTATGGCTATGGCTATAGCTGCTATGGCTATGTCTATGGCTATGACTGCTATGGCTATGGCTATGGCTGCTATGGCTATGGCTATGGCTGCTATGGCTGTGGTTATGGCTGCTATGGCTATTGCTATGGCTGCTATGGCTATGGCTATGGCCGCTTTGGCAATGGCTACAGCTGCTATGGCTATGGCTATGGCATTGGCTGCTATGGCTATGGCTATGATTATGGCTGCTATGGCTGTGGCTATGTGTGTGTCTGCTATGGATATATCTATGGTTGCTATGGCTCTGCCTACGGCTGCTATGGCTATCGCTATGGCTGCTATGGCTATAGCTATGGCTGCTATGGCTATGGTTATGTCTATGGCTGCTAAGGATATGGCTACCTCTACGGCTGCTGCGGCTCTGGCTCCCGCTGCTATGGATATGCCTATGGCTGCTATGGCTATGGCTATGGCTGCTATGGCTGTGGTTATGGCTGCAATGGCTATGGCAATGGCTGCTATGGCTATGACTATGGCTGCGGCTGCTATGGCTACGGCTGCTATGGCTACGGCATTGGCTGCTATGGCTATGGCTATGATTATGGCTGCTATGGCTGTGGCTATGTGTGTGTCTGCTATGGATATAGCTATGGTTGCTATGGCTCTGCCTACGGCTGCTATGGCTATCGCTATGGATGCTATGGCTATGGTTATGGCTGCTTTGGCTATGGCTATGGCTGCTATGGCTACGGCTATGGCTGCTATGGCTATGGCTATGGCTGCATCGGCTATGGCTATGGCTGCTATGGCTATGGCTATAGCTATGGCTATGGCTATGACTGCTATGTCTATGGCTATGGCTGCTATGGCTATGGCTTTGGCTACTATGGCCATGCCTATGGCAGCTATGGCTATGGCTATGGCTGCTATGGCTGTGGTTATGTCTGCTATGGCTATGGCTATGGCTGCTATGGGTATGGCTATGGCTATGGCTTCTATGGCTATGGCTATGTCTGCTATGGCTATGGCTATGGCTATAGCTGCTATGGCTATGTCTATGGCTATGACTGCTATGGCTATGGCTATGGCTGCTATGGCTATGGCTATGGCTGCTATGGCTGTGGTTATGGCTGCTATGGCTATTGCTATGGCTGCTATGGCTATGGCTATGGCCGCTTTGGCAATGGCTACAGCTGCTATGGCTATGGCTATGGCATTGGCTGCTATGGCTATGGCTATGATTATGGCTGCTATGGCTGTGGCTATGTGTGTGTCTGCTATGGATATAGCTATGGTTGCTATGGCTCTGCCTACGGCTGCTATGGCTATAGCTATGGATGCTATGGCTATGGTTATGGCTGCATTGGCTATGGCTATGGCTGCTATGGCTACGGCTATGGCTGCTATGGCTATGGCTATGGCTGCATCGGCTATGGCTATGGCTGCTATGGCTATGGCTATGGCTATGGCTATGGCTATGGCTATGATTGCTGTGGCTATGGCTATGGCTGCTATGGGTATGGCTATGGCTGCTATGGCCATGGCTATGGCTATGGCTATGGATGCTATGGCTATGTCTATGGCTATGGCTGCTATGGCTATGGCTTTGGCTACTATGGCCATGCCTATGGCAGCTATGGCTATGGCTATGGCTGCTATGGCTGTGGTTATGTCTGCTATGGCTATGCCTATGGCTGCTATGGGTATGGCTATGGCAGCTATGGCTGTGGCTATGACTATGGCTGCTTTGTCTCTGGCTATGGCCATGATTGCTATGGCTATGGCTATGGCTGCTATGGGTATGGCTATGGCTATGGCTGCTATGGCTATGGCTATGTCTGCTATGGCTATGGCTATGGCTATAGCTGCTATGGCTATGTCTATGGCTATGACTGCTATGGCTATGGCTATGGCTGCTATGGCTATGGCTATGGCTGCTATGGCTGTGGTTATGGCTGCTATGGCTATTGCTATGGCTGCTATGGCTATGGCTATGGCTGCTATGGCTATAGCTATGGCTATGGCTATGACTGCTATGGCTATGTCTATGGCTGCTATGGGTATGGCTATGCCTATGGCAGCTATGGCTATGGCTATGGCTGCTATGGCTGTGGCTATGTCTGCTATGGCTATGGCTATGGCTGCTATGGCTATGGCTATGGCTGCTATGGCTATGGCTATGGCTATGGCTGTGGCTGCTATGGCTATGGCTATGGCTATGACTGCTATGGCTATGGCTATGGCCGCTATGGATATGGCTATGGCTATGGCTGCTACGCCTACGGCTTTGGCTACTATGGCCATTGGTATGGCTGCTATGGCTATGGCTATGGCTGCTATGGCTATGGCTACGGCTATGGTTTTGGCGGCTATGGCTATGTCTATGGCTATGGCTGCAATGGCTATGGCTTTGGCTACTATGGCCATGGCTATGGCTTTGGCTACTATGGCCATGGCTGTGGCTGCTGTGGCTATGGCTATGGCTGCTATGGCAATGATTATGTCTATGGCTGCTAAGGCTATGGCTATGTCTACGGCTGCTGTGGCTCTGGCTCCGGCTGCTATGGCTCTGGCTGCTATGGATATGGCTAAGGCCGCTATGGCTGTGGTTATGGCTGCTATGGCTATGGCAATGGCTGCTATGGCTATGGCTATGGCTATACCTGCTATGGCTATGGCTATGACTATGGCTATTGCTGCTAAGGCTATGGCGATGGCTATGGCTGCTATGGCTATGGCTATGGCTGCATCGGCTATGGCTATGGCTGCTATGGCTATGGCTATGGCTATGGCTATGGCTATGACTGCTATGGCTATGGCTATGGCTGCTATGGGTATGGCTATGGCTATGGCTATGGATGCTATGGCTATGTCTATGGCTATGGCTGCTACGGCTATGGCTTGGCTACTATGGCCATGCCTATGGCAACTATGGCTATGGCTATGGCTGCTATGGCTGTGGTTATGTCTGCTATGGCTATGGCTATGGCTGCTATGGTTATGGCTATGGCTGCTATGGCTGTGGCTATGTCTGCTATGGCTATGGCTATGGCTGCTATGGCTATGGCTGCCATGGCTATGGCTACGGCTATGGCTTTGGCGGCTATGGCTATGTCTATGGCTATGGCTGCTAAGGCTATGGCTATGCCTACGGCTGCTGTGGCTCTGGCTCCGGCTGCTATGAGTATGCCTATGGCTGCTATGGCTATCGCTATGGCTGCTATGGCTGCTACGCCTATGGCTATGGCTGCTATGGCTATGGCTATGGCTGCTATGGCTATGGCTATGGCTGCTATGGCTGTGGTTATGGCTGCTATGGCTATGGCTATGGCTGCTATGGCTGCGGCTATGCCTGATATGACTATGGCTATGGCTGCTATGGCTATGGCTGTGTCTACTATGGCTGCTATGGCTATAGCTATGGCGGCTATGGCTGCTATGGCTATGGCTATGGCTACTATGGCTATGGATACGGCTGCTATGGCTATGGCTATGGCTATGTCTGCTATGGCTATGGCTATGGCTGCTAAGGTTATGGCTATGGCGACTATGGGTGCTATGGCTATTGCTATGGCTACTATGGCTATGGATACGGCTGCTATGGCTATGGCTATGGCTATGTCTGCTATGGCTATGGCTATGGCTGCTATGGCTGTGGTTATGTCTGCTATGGCTATGGCTGCTATGGTTATGGCTATGGCTGCTATGGCTATGTCTTTGGCTATGGCTGCTATGGCTATGGTTTTGGATACTATGGCCATGGCTGTGGCGGCTATGGCTATGGCTATGGCTGCTATGGCTATGGTTATGTCTATGGCTCCTAAGGCTATGGCTATGTCTACGGCTGCTGTGGCTCTGCCTCTGGCTGCTATGGCTATGGATATGGCTGCTATGGCTGTGGCTATGGCTGCTATGGCTGTGGTTATGTCTGCTATGGCTATGGCTGCTATGGTTATCGCTATGGCTGCTATGGCTGTGGCTATGGCCGCGGCTGCTATGGCTATGGCTGCTGTGGCTATGGCTATGGCTATGGCTGGTGTGGCTATGGCTATGGCCGCTTTGGCAGTGGCTACAGCTGCTATGGCTATGGCTATGGCATTGGCTGCTATGGCTATGGCTATGATTATGGCTGCTATGCCTGTGGGTATGTGTGTGTCTACTATGGATATAGCTATGGCTGCTATGGCTCTGCCTACGGCTGCTATGGCTATCGCTATGGCTGCTATGGCTATGGTTATGGCTGCTATGGCTATGGCTATGGCTGCTATGGCTATGGCTATGGCTGCTATGGCTATGGCTATGGCCATGGCTGCTATGGCTATGGCTATAGCTATGACTGCTATGGCTATGGCTATGGCCGCTATGGATATGGCTATGGCTATGGCTGCTATGGCTACGGCTTTGGCTACTATGGCCATTGGTATGGCTGCTATGGCTATGGCTATGGCTGCTATGGCTATGGCTATGGCTATGCCTGCTAAGGCTATGGCTATGTCTACGGCTGCAGTGGCTCTGGCTCCGGCTGCTATGGGTATGCCTATGGCTGCTATGGCTATCGCTACGGCTGCTATGGCTATGGCTATGGCTGCTATGGCTATGGCTATGGCTGCTATGGCCATGGTTATGTCTATGGCTGCCAAGGCTATGGCTATGTCTACGGCTGCTGTGGCTATGGCTATGGCTGCGGCTGCTATGGCTACGGCTGCTATGGCTATGGCTATGGCTGCTATGGCTATGGCTATGGCTATGTCTGCTATGACTATGGCTACGGCCAAGGCTGCTATGGCTATGGCTATGGCTATGTCTGCTATGGGTATGGCTATGGCTAAGGCTGCTGTGGCTATGGCTATGGCCGCTTTGGCAATGGCTACAGCTGCTATGGCTATCGCTATGGATGCTATGGCTATGGTTATGGCTGCATTGGCTATGGCTGTGGCTGCTATGGCTACGGCTATGGCTGCTATGGCTATGGCTATGGCTGCATCGGCTATGGCTATGGCTGCTATGGCTATGGCTATAGCTATGGCTATGGCTATGACTGCTATGTCTATGGCTATGGCTGCTATGGCTATGGCTTTGGCTACTATGGCCATGCCTATGGCAGCTATGGCTATGGCTATGGCTGCTATGGCTGTGGTTATGTCTGCTATGGCTATGGCTATGGCTGCTATGGTTATGGCTATGGCTGCTATGGCTGTGGCTATGGCTATGGCTGCTTTGTCTCTGGCTATGGCCATGATTGCTATGGCTATGGCTCTGGCTGCTATGGGTATGGCTATGGCTATGGCTGCTATGGCTATGGCTATGTCTGCTATGGCTATGGCTATGGCTATAGCTGCTATGGCTATGTCTATGGCTATGACTGCTATGACTATGGCTATGGCTGCTATGGCTATGGCTATGGCTGCTATGGCTGTGGTTATGGCTGCTATGGCTATTGCTATGGCTGCTATGGCTATGGCTATGGCCGCTTTGGCAATGGCTACAGCTGCTATGGCTATGGCTATGGCATTGGCTGCTATGGCTATGGCTATGATCATGGCTGCTATGGCTGTGGCTATGTGTGTGTCTGCTATGGATATAGCTATGGTTGCTATGGCTCTGCCTACGACTGCTATGGCTATCGCTATGGATGCTATGGCTATGGTTATGGCTGCATTGGCTATGGCTATGGCTGCTATGGCTACGGCTATGGCTGCTATGGCTATGGCTATGGCTGCATCGGCTATGGCTATGGCTGCTATGGCTATGGCTATGGCTATGGCTATGGCTATGGCTATGGCTATGATTGCTATGGCTATGGCTATGGCTGCTATGGGTATGGCTATGGCTGCTATGGCCATGGCTATGGCTATGGCTATGGATGCTATGGCTATGTCTATGGCTATGGCTGCTATGGCTATGGCTATGTCTGCTATGGCTGTGGCTATGGCTGCTATGGCTGTGGTTATGTCTGCTATGGCTATGGCTGCTATGGTTATGGCTATGGCTGCTATGGCTGTGGCTATGGCTGCGGCTGCTATGGCTATGGCTGCTGTGGCTATGGCTATGGCCGCTTTGGCAGTGGCTACAGCTGCTATGGCTATGGCTATGGCATTGGCTGCTATGGCTATGGCTATGATTATGGCTGCTATGTCTGTGGCTATGTGTGTGTCTACTATGGATATAGCTATGGCTGCTATGGCTCTGCCTACGGCTGCTATGGCTATCGCTATGGCTGCTATGGCTATGGTTATGGCTGCTATGGCTATGGCTATGGCTGCTACGGCTGTGGCTATGGCTGCTATGGCTGTGACTATGGCTGCTATGGCTATGGCTATGGCTGCTATGGCTATGGTTCTGTGTATGGCTGCTAAGGCTATGGCTATGACTACGGCTGCTACGGCTATCGCTATGTCTGCTATGGCTATGGCTATGGCTCTGGCTGCTATGGCTATGTCTATGGCTATAACTGCTATGGCTATGGCTATGGCTGCTATGGCTATGGCTATGGCTGCTATGGCTATGGCTATGTCTGCTATGGGTATGGCTATGGCTAAGGCTGCTGTGGCTATGGCTATGGCCGCATTGGCAATGGCTACAGCTGCTATGGCTATGGCTATGGCATTGGCTGCTATGGCTATGGCTATGATTATGGCTGCTATGGCTGTGGTTATGGCTGCTATGGCTATTGCTATGGCTGCTATGGCTATGGCTATGGCCGCTTTGGCAATGGCTACAGCTGCTATGGCTATGGCTATGGCATTGGCTGCTATGGCCATGGCTATGATTATGGCTGCTATGGCTGTGGCTATGTGTGTGTCTGCTATGGATATAGCTATGGTTGCTATGGCTCTGCCTACGGCTGCTATGGCTATCGCTATGGATGCTATGGCTATGGTTATGGCTGCATTGGCTATGGCTATGGCTGCTATGGCTACGGCTATGGCTGCTATGGCTATGGCTATGGCTGCATCGGCTATGGCTATGGCTGCTATGGCTATGGCTATGGCTATGGCTATGGCTATGGCTATGATTGCTATGGCTATGGCTATGGCTGCTATGGGTATGGCTATGGCTGCTATGGCCATGGCTATGGCTATGGCTATGGATGCTATGGCTATGTCTATGGCTATGGCTGCTATGGCTATGGCTTTGGCTACTATGGCCATGCCTATGGCAGCTATGGCTATGGCTATGGCTGCTATGGCTGTGGTTATGTCTGCTATGGCTATGGCTATGGCTGCTATGGGTATGGCTATGGCTGCTATGGCTGTGGCTATGACTATGGCTGCTTTGTCTCTGGCTATGGCCATGATTGCTATGGCTATGGCTATGGCTGCTATGGGTATGGCTATGGCTATGGCTGCTATGGCTATGGCTATGTCTGCTATGGCTATGGCTATGGCTATAGCTGCTATGGCTATGTCTATGGCTATGACTGCTATGGCTATGGCTATGGCTGCTATGGCTATGGCTATGGCTGCTATGGCTGTGGTTATGGCTGCTATGGCTATTGCTATGGCTGCTATGGCTATGGCTATGGCTGCTATGGCTATGGCTATGGCTGCTATGGCTATAGCTATGGCTATGGCTATGACTGCTATGGCTATGTCTATGGCTGCTATGGGTATGGCTGAGCCTATGGCAGCTATGGCTATGGCTATGGCTGCTATGGCTGTGGCTATGTCTGCTATGGCTATGGCTATGGCTGCTATGGCTATGGCTATGGCTGCTATGGCTATGGCTATGGCTATGGCTGTGGCTGCTATGGCTATGGCTATGGCTATGACTGCTATGGCTATGGCTATGGCCGCTATGGATATGGCTATGGCTATGGCTGCTATGCCTACGGCTTTGGCTACTATGGCCATTGGTATGGCTGCTATGGCTATGGCTATGGCTGCTATGGCTATGGCTACGGCTATGCTTTTGGCGGCTATGGCTATGTCTATGGCTATGGCTGCAATGGCTATGGCTTTGGCTACTATGGCCATGGCTATGGCTTTGGCTACTATGGCCATGGCTGTGGCAGCTGTGGCTATGGCTATGGCTGCTATGGCTCTGATTATGTCTATGGCTGCTAAGGCTATGGCTATGTCTACGGCTGCTGTGGCTCTGGCTCTGGCTGCTATGGCTCTGGCTGCTATGGATATGGCTATGGCCGCTATGGCTGTGGTTATGGCTGCTATGGCTATGGCAATGGCTGCTATGGCTATGGCTATGGCTATAGCTGCTATGGCTATGGCTATGACTATGGCTATTGCTGCTAAGGCTATGGCGATGGCTATGGCTGCTATGGCTATGGCTATGGCTGCATCGGCTATGGCTATGGCTGCTATGGCTATGGCTATGGCTATGGCTATGGCTATGACTGCTATGGCTATGGCTATGGCTGCTATGGGTATGGCTATGGCTGCTATGGCCATGGCTATGGCTGCTATGGCTGTGGCTATGTCTGCTATGGCTATGGCTATGGCTGCTATGGCTATGGCTATGGCTGCTATGGCTATGGCTACGGCTATGGTTTTGGCGGCTATGGCTATGTCTATGGCTATGGCTGCTAAGGCTATGGCTATGCCTACGGCTGCTGTGGCTCTGGCTCCGGCTGCTATGAGTATGCCTATGGCTGCTATGGCTATCGCTATGGCTGCTATGGCTGCTACGCCTATGGCTATGGCTGCTATGGCTATGGCTATGGCTGCTATGGCTATGGCTATGGCTGCTATGGCTGTGGTTATGGCTGCTATGGCTATGGCTATGGCTGCTATGGCTGCGGCTATGCCTGATATGACTATGGCTATGGCTGCTATGGCTATGGCTGTGTCTACTATGGCTGCTATGGCTATAGCTATGGCGGCTATGGCTGCTATGGCTATGGCTATGGCTACTATGGCTATGGATACGGCTGCTATGGCTATGGCTATGGCTATGTCTGCTATGGCTATGGCTATGGCTGCTAAGGTTATGGCTATGGCGACTATGGGTGCTATGGCTATTGCTATGGCTACTATGGCTATGGATACGGCTGCTATGGCTATGGCTATGGCTATGTCTGCTATGGCTATGGCTATGGCTGCTATGGCTATGGCTATGGCTATGGCTATGGCTGCTATGGCTATGTCTTTGGCTATGGCTGCTATGGCTATGGTTTTGGATACTATGGCCATGGCTGTGGCGGCTATGGCTATGGCTATGGATGCTATGGCTATGTCTATGGCTATGGCTGCTATGGCTATGGCTTTGGCTACTATGGCCATGCCTATGGCAGCTATGGCTATGGCTATGGCTGCTATGGCTGTGGTTATGTCTGCTATGGCTATGGCTATGGCTGCTATGGGTATGGCTATGGCTGCTATGGCTGTGGCTATGACTATGGCTGCTTTGTCTCTGGCTATGGCCATGATTGCTATGGCTATGGCTATGGCTGCTATGGGTATGGCTATGGCTATGGCTGCTATGGCTATGGCTATGTCTGCTATGGCTATGGCTATGGCTATAGCTGCTATGGCTATGTCTATGGCTATGACTGCTATGGCTATGGCTATGGCTGCTATGGCTATGGCTATGGCTGCTATGGCTGTGGTTATGGCTGCTATGGCTATTGCTATGGCTGCTATGGCTATGGCTATGGCTGCTATGGCTATGGCTATGGCTGCTATGGCTATAGCTATGGCTATGGCTATGACTGCTATGGCTATGTCTATGGCTGCTATGGGTATGGCTGAGCCTATGGCAGCTATGGCTATGGCTATGGCTGCTATGGCTGTGGCTATGTCTGCTATGGCTATGGCTATGGCTGCTATGGCTATGGCTATGGCTGCTATGGCTATGGCTATGGCTATGGCTGTGGCTGCTATGGCTATGGCTATGGCTATGACTGCTATGGCTATGGCTATGGCCGCTATGGATATGGCTATGGCTATGGCTGCTATGCCTACGGCTTTGGCTACTATGGCCATTGGTATGGCTGCTATGGCTATGGCTATGGCTGCTATGGCTATGGCTACGGCTATGCTTTTGGCGGCTATGGCTATGTCTATGGCTATGGCTGCAATGGCTATGGCTTTGGCTACTATGGCCATGGCTATGGCTTTGGCTACTATGGCCATGGCTGTGGCAGCTGTGGCTATGGCTATGGCTGCTATGGCTCTGATTATGTCTATGGCTGCTAAGGCTATGGCTATGTCTACGGCTGCTGTGGCTCTGGCTCTGGCTGCTATGGCTCTGGCTGCTATGGATATGGCTATGGCCGCTATGGCTGTGGTTATGGCTGCTATGGCTATGGCAATGGCTGCTATGGCTATGGCTATGGCTATAGCTGCTATGGCTATGGCTATGACTATGGCTATTGCTGCTAAGGCTATGGCGATGGCTATGGCTGCTATGGCTATGGCTATGGCTGCATCGGCTATGGCTATGGCTGCTATGGCTATGGCTATGGCTATGGCTATGGCTATGACTGCTATGGCTATGGCTATGGCTGCTATGGGTATGGCTATGGCTGCTATGGCCATGGCTATGGCTGCTATGGCTGTGGCTATGTCTGCTATGGCTATGGCTATGGCTGCTATGGCTATGGCTATGGCTGCTATGGCTATGGCTACGGCTATGGTTTTGGCGGCTATGGCTATGTCTATGGCTATGGCTGCTAAGGCTATGGCTATGCCTACGGCTGCTGTGGCTCTGGCTCCGGCTGCTATGAGTATGCCTATGGCTGCTATGGCTATCGCTATGGCTGCTATGGCTGCTACGCCTATGGCTATGGCTGCTATGGCTATGGCTATGGCTGCTATGGCTATGGCTATGGCTGCTATGGCTGTGGTTATGGCTGCTATGGCTATGGCTATGGCTGCTATGGCTGCGGCTATGCCTGATATGACTATGGCTATGGCTGCTATGGCTATGGCTGTGTCTACTATGGCTGCTATGGCTATAGCTATGGCGGCTATGGCTGCTATGGCTATGGCTATGGCTACTATGGCTATGGATACGGCTGCTATGGCTATGGCTATGGCTATGTCTGCTATGGCTATGGCTATGGCTGCTAAGGTTATGGCTATGGCGACTATGGGTGCTATGGCTATTGCTATGGCTACTATGGCTATGGATACGGCTGCTATGGCTATGGCTATGGCTATGTCTGCTATGGCTATGGCTATGGCTGCTATGGCTATGGCTATGGCTATGGCTATGGCTGCTATGGCTATGTCTTTGGCTATGGCTGCTATGGCTATGGTTTTGGATACTATGGCCATGGCTGTGGCGGCTATGGCTATGGCTATGGATGCTATGGCTATGTCTATGGCTATGGCTGCTATGGCTATGGCTTTGGCTACTATGGCCATGCCTATGGCAGCTATGGCTATGGCTATGGCTGCTATGGCTGTGGTTATGTCTGCTATGGCTATGGCTATGGCTGCTATGGGTATGGCTATGGCTGCTATGGCTGTGGCTATGACTATGGCAGCTTTGTCTCTGGCTATGGCCATGATTGCTATGGCTATGGCTATGGCTGCTATGGGTATGGCTATGGCTATGGCTGCTATGGCTATGGCTATGTCTGCTATGGCTATGGCTATGGCTATAGCTGCTATGGCTATGTCTATGGCTATGACTGCTATGGCTATGGCTATGGCTGCTATGGCTATGGCTATGGCTGCTATGGCTGTGGTTATGGCTGCTATGGCTATTGCTATGGCTGCTATGGCTATGGCTATGGCTGCTATGGCTATGGCTATGGCTGCTATGGCTATAGCTATGGCTATGGCTATGACTGCTATGGCTATGTCTATGGCTGCTATGGGTATGGCTGAGCCTATGGCAGCTATGGCTATGGCTATGGCTGCTATGGCTGTGGCTATGTCTGCTATGGCTATGGCTATGGCTGCTATGGCTATGGCTATGGCTGCTATGGCTATGGCTATGGCTATGGCTGTGGCTGCTATGGCTATGGCTATGGCTATGACTGCTATGGCTATGGCTATGGCCGCTATGGATATGGCTATGGCTATGGCTGCTATGCCTACGGCTTTGGCTACTATGGCCATTGGTATGGCTGCTATGGCTATGGCTATGGCTGCTATGGCTATGGCTACGGCTATGCTTTTGGCGGCTATGGCTATGTCTATGGCTATGGCTGCAATGGCTATGGCTTTGGCTACTATGGCCATGGCTATGGCTTTGGCTACTATGGCCATGGCTGTGGCAGCTGTGGCTATGGCTATGGCTGCTATGGCTCTGATTATGTCTATGGCTGCTAAGGCTATGGCTATGTCTACGGCTGCTGTGGCTCTGGCTCTGGCTGCTATGGCTCTGGCTGCTATGGATATGGCTATGGCCGCTATGGCTGTGGTTATGGCTGCTATGGCTATGGCAATGGCTGCTATGGCTATGGCTATGGCTATAGCTGCTATGGCTATGGCTATGACTATGGCTATTGCTGCTAAGGCTATGGCGATGGCTATGGCTGCTATGGCTATGGCTATGGCTGCATCGGCTATGGCTATGGCTGCTATGGCTATGGCTATGGCTATGGCTATGGCTATGACTGCTATGGCTATGGCTATGGCTGCTATGGGTATGGCTATGGCTGCTATGGCCATGGCTATGGCTGCTATGGTTGTGGCTATGTCTGCTATGGCTATGGCTATGGCTGCTATGGCTATGGCTATGGCTGCTATGGCTATGGCTACGGCTATGGTTTTGGCGGCTATGGCTATGTCTATGGCTATGGCTGCTAAGGCTATGGCTATGCCTACGGCTGCTGTGGCTCTGGCTCCGGCTGCTATGAGTATGCCTATGGCTGCTATGGCTATCGCTATGGCTGCTATGGCTGCTACGCCTATGGCTATGGCTGCTATGGCTATGGCTATGGCTGCTATGGCTATGGCTATGGCTGCTATGGCTGTGGTTATGGCTGCTATGGCTATGGCTATGGCTGCTATGGCTGCGGCTATGCCTGATATGACTATGGCTATGGCTGCTATGGCTATGGCTGTGTCTACTATGGCTGCTATGGCTATAGCTATGGCGGCTATGGCTGCTATGGCTATGGCTATGGCTACTATGGCTATGGATACGGCTGCTATGGCTATGGCTATGGCTATGTCTGCTATGGCTATGGCTATGGCTGCTAAGGTTATGGCTATGGCGACTATGGGTGCTATGGCTATTGCTATGGCTACTATGGCTATGGATACGGCTGCTATGGCTATGGCTATGGCTATGTCTGCTATGGCTATGGCTATGGCTGCTATGGCTATGGCTATGGCTATGGCTATGGCTGCTATGGCTATGTCTTTGGCTATGGCTGCTATGGCTATGGTTTTGGATACTATGGCCATGGCTGTGGCGGCTATGGCTATGGCTATGGATGCTATGGCTATGTCTATGGCTATGGCTGCTATGGCTATGGCTTTGGCTACTATGGCCATGCCTATGGCAGCTATGGCTATGGCTATGGCTGCTATGGCTGTGGTTATGTCTGCTATGGCTATGGCTATGGCTGCTATGGTTATGGCTATGGCTGCTATGGCTGTGGCTATGTCTGCTATGGCTATGGCTATGGCTGCTATGGCTATGGCTATGGCTGCTATGGCTATGGCTACGGCTATGGTTTTGGCGGCTATGGCTATGTCTATGGCTATGGCTGCTAAGGCTATGGCTATGCCTACGACTGCTGTGGCTCTGGCTCCGGCTGCTATGAGTATGCCTATGGCTGCTATGGCTATCGCTATGGCTGCTATGGCTGCTACGCCTATGGCTATGGCTGCTATGGCTATGGCTATGGCTGCTATGGCTATGGATATGGCTGCTATGGCTGTGGTTATGGCTGCTATGGCTATGGCTATGGCTGCTATGGCTGCGGCTATGCCTGATATGACTATGGCTATGGCTGCTATGGCTATGGCTGTGTCTACTATGGCTGCTATGGCTATAGCTATGGCGGCTATGGCTGCTATGGCTATGGCTATGGCTACTATGGCTATGGATACGGCTGCTATGGCTATGGCTATGGCTATGTCTGCTATGGCTATGGCTATGGCTGCTAAGGTTATGGCTATGGCGACTATGGGTGCTATGGCTATTGCTATGGCTACTATGGCTATGGATACGGCTGCTATGGCTATGGCTATGGCTATGTCTGCTATGGCTATGGCTATGGCTGCTATGGCTATGGCTATGGCTATGGCTATGGCTGCTATGGCTATGTCTTTGGCTATGCCTGCTATGGCTATGGTTTTGGATACCATGGCCATGGCTGTGGCTGCTATGGCTATGGCTATGGCTGCTATGGCTATGGCTATGGTTGCTATGGCTGTGGTTATGTCTGCTATGGCTATGGCTATGGCTGCTATGGTTATGGCTATGGCTGCTATGGCTGTGGCTATGGCTGCGGCTGCTATGGCTATGGCTGCTCTGGCTATGGCTATGGCTAAGGCTGCTATGGCTATGGCTATGGCTGCTATGACTATGGCTATGGCTAAGGCTGCTATGGCTATGGCTATGGCTATGTCTGCTAAGGCTATGGCTATGGCTAAGGCTGCTGTGGCTATGGCTATGGCCGCTTTGGCAATAGCTACAGCTGCTATGGCTATGGATATGGAATCGGCTGCAATGGCTATGGCTATGGCTATGGCATTGGTTGCTATGGCTATGGCTATGATTATGGCTGCTATGGCTGTGGCTATGTGTGTGTCTGCTATGGATATAGCTATGGCTGTGGCTATGTGTGTGTCTGCTATGGATATAGCTATGGCTGCTATGGCTATGCCTACGGCTGCTACGGCTATCGCTATGGCTGCTATGGCTATGGCTATGGCTGCTATGACTATGGCTATGGCTGCTATGGCTACGGCTATGGCTGCTATGGCTATGGCTATGGCTGCAATGGCTAAGGTTATGACTATGGCAGCTATGGCTATGGCTACGGCTGCTATGGCTATGGATGCTATGGCTATGTCTACGGCTGCTGTGGCTCTGGCTCTGGCTGCTATGGATATGTCTATGGCTGCTATGGCTATGGCTGCTATAGCTATGGTTATGGCTATGGCTGCTAAGGCTATGGCTATGGCTAAGGCTGCTGTGGCTATGGCTATGGCCGCTTTGGCAATAGCTACAGCTGCTATGGCTATGGATATGGCATCGGCTGCAATGGCTATGGCTATGGCTATGGCATTGGTTGCTATGGCTATGGCTATGATTATGGCTGCTATGGCTGTGGCTATGTGTGTGTCTGCTATGGATATAGCTATGGCTGTGGCTATGTGTGTGTTTGCTATGGATATAGCTATGGCTGCTATGGCTATGCCTACGGCTGCTACGGCTATCGCTATGGCTGCTATGGCTATGGCTATGGCTGCTATGACTATGGCTATGGCTGCTATGGCTACGGCTATGGCTGCTATGGCTATGGCTATGGCTGCAATGGCTAAGGTTATGACTATGGCAGCTATGGCTATGGCTACGGCTGCTATGGCTATGGATGCTATGGCTATGTCTACGGCTGCTGTGGCTCTGGCTCTGGCTGCTATGGATATGTCTATGGCTGCTATGGCTATGGCTGCTATAGCTATGGTTATGGCTATGGCTGCTAAGGCTATGGCTATGTCTACGGCTGCTGTGGCTCTGGCTCTGGCTGCTTTAGCTATGGCTATGTCTGCTATGGCTATGGCTATGTCTGCTAAGGCTATGGCTATGGCTAAGGCTGCTGTGGCTATGGCTATGGCCGCTTTGGCAATAGCTACAGCTGCTATGGCTATGGATATGGCATCGGCTGCAATGGCTATGGCTATGGTTATGGCATTGGCTGCTATGGCTATGGCTATGATTATGGCTGCTATGGCTGTGGCTATGTGTGTGTCTGCTATGGATATAGCTATGGCTGCTATGGCTATGCCTACGGCTGCTACGGCTATCGCTATGGCTGCTATGGCTATGGCTATGGCTGCTATGACTATGGCTATGGCTGCTATGGCTACGGCTATGGCTGCTATGGCTATGGCTATGGCTGCAATGGCTAAGGTTATGACTATGGCAGCTATGGCTATGGCTACGGCTGGTATGGCTATGGATGCTATGGCTATGTCTACGGCTGCTGTGGCTCTGGCACTGGCTGCTATGGATATGTCTATGGCTGCTATGGCTATGGCTGCTATAGCTATGGTTATGGCTATGGCTGCTAAGGCTATGGCTATGTCTACGGCTGCTGTGGCTCTGGCTCTGGCTGCTTTAGCTATGGCTATGTCTGCTATGGCTATGGCTATGGCTGCTATGGCTATGGCTATGGCTGCTATGTGTATGGCTATGCCTATGGCAGCTATGGCTATGGCTATGGCTGCTATGGCTGTGGCTATGTCTGCTATGGCTACGGCTATGGCTGCTATGGCTATGGCTATGGCTGCTATGGCTATGGCTATGGCCATGGCTGCTATGGCTATGGCTATGGCTATGACTGCTATGGCTATGGCTATGGCCGCTATGGATATGGCTATGGCTATGGCTGCTATGGCTACGGCTTTGGCTACTATGGCCATTGGTATGGCTGCTATGGCTATGGCTATGGCTGCTATGGCTATGGCTATGGCTATGGCTGCTAAGGCTATGGCTATGTCTACGGCTGCAGTGGCTCTGGCTCCGGCTGCTATGGGTATGCCTATGGCTGCTATGGCTATCGCTACGGCTGCTATGGCTATGGCTATGGCTGCTATGGCTATGGCTATGGCTGCTATGGGCATGGTTATGTCTATGGCTGCCAAGGCTATGGCTATGTCTACGGCTGCTGTGGCTCTGGCTCTGGCTGCTATGGCTATGGCTATGGCTGCTATGGCTATGGCTATGGCTGCTATGGCTGTGGTTATGGCTGCTATGGCTATGGCTATGGCTGCTATGGCTATGGCTATGGCTATGGCTGCTATGGCTGTGGCTATGGCTATGACGGCTATGGCTATGGCTATGGCTGCAATGGGTATGGCTATGGCTATGGCTGCTATGGCTATGGCTATGGCTGCTATGGCTATGGTTATGGCTATGAATGCTAAGGCTATGGCTATGTCTACGGCTGCTGTGGCTCTGGCTCCGGCTGCTATGGGTATGCCTATGGCTGCTATGGCTATCGCTATGGCTGCTATGGCTATGGCTACGGCTGCTATGGCTATGGCTATGGCTATGGCTATGGCTGCTATGGCTATGTCTATGTCTATGGCTATGGCTATGGCTGCTATGGCTATGGCTTTGGCTACTATGGCCATGGCTATGGCAGCTATGGCTATAGCTATGGCTGCTATGGCTATGGTTATGTCTATGGCTGCTAAGGATATGGCTATGTCTACGGCTGCTGCGGCTCTGGCTCTCGCTGCTATGGATATGCCTATGGCTGCTATGGCTATGGCTATGGCTGCTATGGCTGTGGTTATGGCTGCAATGGCTATGGCAATGGCTGCTATGGCTATGGCTATGGCTGCGGCTGCTATGGCTACGGCTGCTATGGCTATGGCTATGGCTGCTATGGCTATGGCTATGGCTATGTCTGCTATGACTATGGCTACGGCCAAGGCTGCTATGGCTATGGCTATGGCTATGTCTGCTATGGGTATGGCTATGGCTAAGGCTGCTGTGGCTATGGCTATGGCCGCTTTGGCAATGGCTACAGCTGCTATGGTTATGGCTATGGCATTGGCTGCTATGGCTATGGCTATGATTATGGCTGCTATGGCTGTGGCTATGTGTGTGTCTGCTATGGATATAGCTATGGTTGATATGGCTCTGCATACGGCTGCTATGGCTATCGCTATGGATGCTATGGCTATGGTTATGGCTGCATTGGCTATGGCTATGGCGCTTATGGCTACGGCTATGGCTGCTATGGCTATGGCTATGGCTATGACTGCTATGGCTATGGCTATGGCTGCTGTGGGTATGGCTATGGCTGCTATGGCTATGGCTATGGCTGCTATGGCTACGGCTTTGGCTACTATGGCCATTGCAATGGCTGCTATGGCTATGGCTATGGCTGCTATGGCTATGGCTATAGCTATGACTTCTATGGCTATGACTATGGCTGCTATGGGTATGGCTATGCCTATGGCTGCTATGGCTATGGCCATGACTGCTATGGCTGTGACTATGACTGCTCTGGCTATGGCTTTGGCTACTATGGCCATGGCTATGGCAGCTATGGCTATAGCTATGGCTGCTATGGCTATGGTTATGTCTATGGCTGCTAAGGATATGGCTATGTCTACGGCTGCTGCGGCTCTGGCTCTCGCTGCTATGGATATGCCTATGGCTGCTATGGCTATGGCTATGGCTGCTATGGCTGTGGTTATGGCTGCAATGGCTATGGCAATGGCTGCTATGGCTATGGCTATGGCTGCGGCTGCTATGGCTACGGCTGCTATGGCTATGGCTATGGCTGCTATGGCTATGGCTATGGCTATGTCTGCTATGACTATGGCTGCGGCCAAGGCTGCTATGGCTATGGCTATGGCTATGTCTGCTATGGGTATGGCTATGGCTGAGGCTGCTGTGGCTATGGCTATGGCCGCTTTGGCAATGGCTACAGCTGCTATGGCTATGGCTATGGCATTGGCTGCTATGGCTATGGCTATGATTATGGCTGCTATGGCTGTGGCTATGTGTGTGTCTGCTATGGATATAGCTATGGTTGCTATGGCTCTGCCTACGGCTGCTATGGCTATCGCTATGGATGCTATGGCTATGGTTATGGCTGCATTGGCTATGGCTATGGCTGCTATGGCTACGGCTATGGCTGCTATGGCTATGGCTATGGCTGCATCGGCTATGGCTATGGCTGCTATGGCTATGGCTATGGCTATGGCCATGGCTATGACTGCTATGGCTATGGCTATGGCTGCTATGGGTATGGCTATGGCTGCTATGGCCATGGCTATGGCTATGGCTATGGATGCTATGGCTATGTCTATGGCTATGGCTGCTATGGCTATGGCTTTGGCTACTATGGCCATGCCTATGGCAGCTATGGCTATGGCTATGGCTGCTATGGCTGTGGTTATGTCTGCTATGGCTATGGCTATGGCTGCTATGGTTATGGCTATGGCTTCTATGGCTGTGGCTAAGGCTATGGCTGCTTTGTCTCTGGCTATGGCCATGATTGCTATGGCTATGGCTATGGCTGCTATGGGTATGGCTATGGCTATGGCTGCTATGGCTATGGCTATGTCTGCTATGGCTATGGCTATGGCTATAGCTGCTATGGCTATGTCTATGGCTATGACTGCTATGGCTATGGTTATGGCTGCTATGGCTATGGCTATGGCTGCTATGGCTGTGGTTATGGCTGCTATGGCTATTGCTATGGCTGTTATGGCTATGGCTATGGCTGCTATGGCTATGGCTATGGCTGCTATGGCTATGGCTATGGCTATGTCTATGGCTGCTATGGCTATGGCTATGGCTATGACTGCTATGGCTATGGCTATGGCCGCTATGGATATGGCTATGTCTATGGCTGCTATGGCTACGGCTTTGGCTACTATGGCCATTGGTATGGCTGCTATGGCTATGGCTATGGCTGCTATGGCTATGGCTACGGCTATGGTTTTGGCGGCTATGGCTATGTCTATGGCTATGGCTGCAATGGCTATGGCTTTGGCTACTATGGCCATGGCTATGGCTTTGGCTACTGTGGCCATGGCTGTGGCTGCTGTGGCTATGGCTATGGCTGCTATGGCTATGATTATGTCTATGGCTGCTAAGGCTATGGCTATGTCTACGGCTGCTGTGGCTTTGGCTCTGTCTGCTATGGCTCTGGCTGCTATGGCTATGGCTATGGCCGCTATGGCTGTGGTTATGGCTGCTATGGCTATGGCAATGGCTGCTATGGCTATGGCTATGGCTATAGCTGCTATGGCTATGGCTATGACTATGGCTATTGCTGCTAAGGCTATGGCGATGGCTATCGCTGCTATCGCTATGGCTATGGCTGCTATGGCTGTGGCTATGTCTGCTATGGCTATGGCTATGGCTGCTATGGCTATGGCTATGGCTGCTATGGCTATGGCTATGGCCATGGCTGCTATGGCTATGGCTATGGCTATGACTGCTATGGCTATGGCTATGGCCGCTATGGATATGGCTATGGCTATGGCTGCTATGGCTATGGCTTTGTCTACTATGGCCATTGGTATGGCTGCTATGGCTATGGCTATGGCTATGACTGCTATGGCTATGGCTATGGCTGCTGTGGGTATGGCTATGGCTGCTATGGCTATGGCTATGGCTGCTATGGCTACGGCTTTGGCTACTATGGCCATTGCAATGGCTGCTATGGCTATGGATATGGCTGATATGGCTGTGGCTATGGCTATGGCTGCTATGACTATGGCTATGGCTGCTATGGCTATCGCTATGGCTGCTGTGACTATGGCTATGGCTACGGCTATGGCTGCTATGTCCGCCATGGCTGTGGCTATGGCTGCTATGGCTATCGCTATGGCTGCTATGACTATGGCTATGGCTGCTATGGCTATGGCTATTGTAGCTATGGCTACGGCTATGGCTGCTATGGCTATGGCTATGGCTTATATGGCTATGGTTATGACTATGGCAGCTATGGCTATGGCTATGACTGCTATGGCTATGGCTATGGCTACGGCTATGGTTTTGGCGGCTATGGCTATGTCTATGGCAATGGCTGCAATGGCTATGGCTTTGGCTACTATGGCCATGGCTATGGCTTTGGCTACTATGGCCATGGCTGTGGCTGCTGTGGCTATGGCTATGGCTGCTATGGCTATGATTATGGCTATGGCCGCTATGGATATGGCTATGTCTATGGCTGCTATGGCTACGGCTTTGGCTACTATGGCCATTGGTATGGCTGCTATGGCTATGGCTATGGCTGCTATGGCTATGGCTACGGCTATGGTTTTGGCGGCTATGGCTATGTCTATGGCTATGGCTGCAATGGCTATGGCTTTGGCTACTATGGCCATGGCTATGGCTTTGGCTACTGTGGCCATGGCTGTGGCTGCTGTGGCTATGGCTATGGCTGCTATGGCTATGATTATGTCTATTGCTGCTAAGGCTATGGCTATGTCTACGGCTGCTGTGGCTTTGGCTCTGTCTGCTATGGCTCTGGCTGCTATGGCTATGGCTATGGCCGCTATGGCTGTGGTTATGGCTGCTATGGCTATGGCAATGGCTGCTATGGCTATGGCTATGGCTATAGCTGCTATGGCTATGGCTATGACTATGGCTATTGCTGCTAAGGCTATGGCGATGGCTATCGCTGCTATGGCTATGGCTATGGCTGCTATGCCTGTGACTATGTCTGCTATGGCTATGGCTATGGCTGCTATGGCTATGGCTATGGCTGCTATGGCTATGGCTATGGCCATGGCTGCTATGGCTATGGCTATGGCTATGACTGCTATGGCTATGGCTATGGCCGCTATGGATATGGCTATGGCTATGGCTGCTATGGCAATGGCTTTGTCTACTATGGCCATTGGTATGGCTGCTATGGCTATGGCTATGGCTATGACTGCTATGGCTATGGCTATGGCTGCTGTGGGTATGGCTATGGCTGCTATGGCTATGGCTATGGCTGCTATGGCTACGGCTTTGGCTACTATGGCCATTGCAATGGCTGCTATGGCTATGGCTATGGCTGCTATGGGTATGGTTATGGCTATGGCTGCTAAGGCTATGGCTATGCCTACGGCTGCTGTGGCTCTGGCTCCGGTTGCTATGAGTATGCCTATGGCTGCTATGGCTATCGCTATGGCTGCTATGGCTGCTACGCCTATGGCTATGGCTGCTATGGCTATGGCTATGGCTGCTATGGCTATGGCTATGGCTGCTATGGCTGTGGTTATGGCTGCTATGGCTATGGCTATGGCTGCTATGGCTGCGGCTATGCCTGATATGACTATGGCTATGGCTGCTGTGGCTATGGCTGTGTCTACTATGGCTGCTATGGCTATAGCTATGGCGGCTATGGCTGCTATGGCTATGGCTATGGCTACGATGGCTATGGATACGGCTGCTATGGCTATGGCTATGGCTATGTCTGCTATGGCTGTGGCTATGGCTGCTATGGTTATGGCTATGGCGACTATGGGTGCTATGGCTATTGCTATGGCTACTATGGCTATGGATACGGCTGCTATGGCTATGGCTATGGCTATGTCTGCTATGGCTATGGCTATGGCTGCTATGGCTATGGCTATGGCTATGGCTATGGCTGCTATGGCTATGTCTTTGGCTATGGCTACTATGGCTATGGTTTTGGATACTATGGCCATGGCTGTGGCGGCTATGGCTAAGGCTATGGCTGCTATGGCTATGGTTATGTCTATGGCTCCTAAGGCTATGGCTATGTCTGCGGCTGCTGTGGCTCTGCCTCTGGCTGCTATGGCTACGGCTATGGCTGCTATGGCTGTGGCTATGGCTGCTATGGCTGTGGTTATGTCTGCTATGGCTATGGCTGCTATGGTTATGGCTATGGCTGCTATGGCTGTGGCTATGGCTGCGGCTGCTATGGCTATGGCTGCTCTGGCTATGGCTATGGCTAAGGCTGCTGTGGCTATGGCTATGGCCGCTTTGGCAATGGCTACAGCTGCTATGGCTATGGCTATGGCATTGTCTGCTATGGCTATAGCTATGATTATGGCTGCTATGGCTGTGACTATGTGTGTGTCTACTATGGATATAGCTATGGCTGCTATGGCTCTGCCTACGGCTGCTATGGCTATCGCTATGGCTGCTATGGCTATGGATATGGCTGATATGGCTGTGGCTATGGCTATGGCTGCTATGACTATGGGTATGGCTGCTATGGCTATCGCTATGGCTGCTGTGACTATGGCTATGGCTACGGCTATGGCTGCTATGTGCGCCATGGCTGTGGCTATGGCTGCTATGGCTATCGCTATGGCTGCTATGACTATGGCTATGGCTGCTATGGCTATGGCTATTGTAGCTATGGCTACGGCTATGGCTGCTATGGCTATGGCTATGGCTTCTATGGCTATGGTTATGACTATGGCAGCTATGGCTATGGCTATGACTGCTATGGCTATGGCTATGGCTACGGCTATGGTTTTGGCGGCTATGGCTATGTCTATGGCAATGGCTGCAATGGCTATGGCTTTGGCTACTATGGCCATGGCTATGGCTTTGGCTACTATGGCCATGGCTGTGGCTGCTGTGGCTATGGCTATGGCTGCTATGGCTATGATTATGTCTATGGCTGCTAAGGCTATGGCTATGTCTACGGCTGCTGTGGCTCTGCCTCTGGCTGCTGTGGCTATGTCTATGGCTGCTATGGCTATGGCTATGGCTGCTGTGGCTGTGGTTATGGCTGCTATGGCTATGGCTATGGCTGCTATGGATATGGCTATGGCTGCTATGGCTATGGCTATGGCTATGGCTGCTATGGGTATGGCTATGGCTATGGCTGCTATGGCTATGTCTATGGCTGCTATGGCTATGGCTATGGCTATGGCTGCTATGACTGTGGCTATGGCTGCTATGGCTATGGCTGCTATGGCTATGGCTATGGCTGCTATGGCTATGGCTACGGCTATGGTTTTGGCGGCTATGGTTATGTCTATGGCTATGGCTGCAATGGCTATGGCTTTGGCTACTATGGCCATGGCTGTGGCTGCGGCTGCTATGGCTATGGCTTTGGCTACTATGGCCATGGCTATGGCTTTGGCTACTATGGCCATGGCTATGGCTTTGGCTACTATGGCCATGGCTGTGGCTGCTGTGGCTATGGCTATGGCTGCTATGGCTATGATTATGTCTATGGCTGCTAAGGCTATGGCTATGTCTACGGATGCTGTGGCTCTGGCTCTGGCTGCTGTGGCTCCGGCTGCTATGGCTATGGCTATGGCCGCTATGGCTGTGGTTATGGCTGCTATGGCTATGGCCATGGATGCTATGGCTATGACTACGGCTGCTGTGGCACTGGCTCTGGCTGCTATGGATATGTCTGTGGCTGCTATGGCTATGGCTACTATAGCTATGGTTATGGCTATGGCTGCTAAGGCTATGGCTATGTCTACGGCTGCTGTGGCTCTGGCTCTGGCTGCTATAGCTATGGCTATGGCTGCTATGGCTATGGCTATGGCTGCTATGGCTATGGCTATGTCTACTATGGCTGCTATGGCTATGGCTATGGCTGCTATGGCTACGGCTGTGGCTGCTATGGCTATGGCTATGGCTATAGCTGCTATGGCTATGGCTATGACTATGGCTATTGCTGCTAAGGCTATGGCGATGGCTATGGCTGCTATGGCTATGGCTATGGCTGCTATGGCTGTGGTTATGTCTGCTATGGCTATGGCCATGACTGCTATGGCTATGGCTATGGCTGCTATGGGTATGGCTATGGCTATGTCTGCTATGGCTATGGCTATGTCTGCAATGGCTATGGCTATGGCTGCTATGGCTATGGCTATGGCGGCTATGGTTATGGCTATGGCGACTATGGCTGCTATGGCTATGGCTATGGCTACTATGGCTATGGCTATGGCTGCTATGGCTATGGCTATGGCTGCTGTGGCTGTGGTCATGGCTGCTATGGCTATTGCTATGGCTGCTATGGCTATGGCTATGGCTGCTATGGCTATGGCTATGGCTATGGCTATGGCTGCTATGGCTATGGCTATGGCTATGACTGCTATGGCTATGGCTATGGCCGCTATGGATATGGCTATGGCTATGGCTGCTATGGCTACGGCTTTGGCTACTATGGCCATTGGTATGGCTGCTATGGCTATGGCTATGGCTGCTATGGCTATGGCTACGGCTATGGTTTTGGCGGCTATGGCTATGTCTATGGCTATGGCTGCAATGGCTATGGCTTTGGCTACTATGGCCATGGCTATGGCTTTGGCTACTATGGCCATGGCTGTGGCTGCTGTGGCTATGGCTATGGCTGCTATGGCTATGATTATGTCTATGGCTGCTAAGGCTATGACTATGTCTACGGCTGCTGTGGCTCTGGCTCTGGCTGCTATGGCTCTGGCTGCTATGGCTATGGCTATGGCCGCTATGGCTGTGGTTATGGCTGCTATGGCTATCGCTATGGCTGCTATGACTATGGCTATGGCTGCTATGGCTATGGCTATTGCTGCTATGGCTACGGCTATGGCTGCTATGGCTATGGCAATGGCTTCTATGGCTATGGTTGTGACTATGGCAGCTATGGCTATGGCTATGACTGCTATGGCTATGGCTATGGCTACGGCTATGTCTGCTATGGCTATGTCTATGGCTATGGCTGCTATGGCTATGGCTATAGCTATGGCTGCTATGGCTATGGTTATGTGTATGGCTGCTAAGGATATGGCTATGTCTACGGCTGTTGCGGCTCTGGCTCTCGCTGCTATGGATATGCCTATGGCTGCTATGGCTATGGCTATGGCTGCTGTGGCTGTGGTTATGGCAGCAATGGCTATCGCAATGGCTGCTATGGCTATGGCTATGGCTGCGGCTGCTATGGCTACGGCTGCTATGGCTATGGCTATGGCTGCTATGGCTATGGCTATGGCTATGTCTGCTATGACTATGGCTACGGCCAAGGCTGCTATGGCTATGGCTATGGCTATGTCTGCTATGGCTATGGCTATGGCTAAGGCTGCTGTGGCTATGGCAATGGCCGCTTTGGCAATGGCTACAGCTGCTATGGCTATGGCTATGGCATTGGCTGCTATGGCTATGGCTATGATTATGGCTGCTATGGCTGTGGCTATGTGTGTGTCTGCTATGGATATAGCTATGGTTGCTATGGCTCTGCCTGCGGCTGCTATGGCTATCGCTATGGATGCTATGGCTATGGCTATGGCTGCATTGGCTATGGCTATGGCTGCTATGGCTACGGCTATGGCTGCTATGGCTATGGCGATGGCTGCAATGGCTATGGCTATGGCTGCTATGGCTATGGCTATGGCTATGGCTATGGCTATGACTGCTATGGCTATGGCTATGGCTGCTATGGGTATGGCTACGCCTGCTATGGCCATGGCTATGGCTATGGCTATGGATGCTATGGCTATGTCTATGGCTATGGCTGCTATGGCTATGGCTTTGGCTACTATGGCCATGCCTATGGCAGCTATGGCTATGGCTATGGCTGCTATTGGTGTGGTTATGGCTATGTCTGCTTTGTCTCTGGCTCTGGCCATGATTGCTATGGCTATGGCTATGGCTGCTATGGGTATGGCTATGGCTATGGCTGCTATGACTATGGCTACGGCCAAGGCTGCTATGGCTATGGCTATGGCTATGTCTGCTATGGCTATGGCTATGGCTAAGGCTGCTGTGGCTATGGCAATGGCCGCTTTGGCAATGGCTACAGCTGCTATGGCTATGGCTATGGCATTGGCTGCTATGGCTATGGCTATGATTATGGCTGCTATGGCTGTGGCTATGTGTGTGTCTGCTATGGATATAGCTATGGTTGCTATGGCTCTGCCTGCGGCTGCTATGGCTATCGCTATGGATGCTATGGCTATGGCTATGGCTGCATTGGCTATGGCTATGGCTGCTATGGCTACGGCTATGGCTGCTATGGCTATGGCGATGGCTGCAATGGCTATGGCTATGGCTGCTATGGCTATGGCTATGGCTATGGCTATGGCTATGACTGCTATGGCTATGGCTATGGCTGCTATGGGTATGGCTACGCCTGCTATGGCCATGGCTATGGCTATGGCTATGGATGCTATGGCTATGTCTATGGCTATGGCTGCTATGGCTATGGCTTTGGCTACTATGGCCATGCCTATGGCAGCTATGGCTATGGCTATGGCTGCTATTGGTGTGGTTATGGCTATGTCTGCTTTGTCTCAGGCTCTGGCCATGATTGCTATGGCTATGGCTATGGCTGCTATGGGTATGGCTATGGCTATGGCTGCTATGGCTATGGCTATGTCTGCTATGGCTATGGCTATGGCTATAGCTGCTATGGCTATGTCTATGGCTATGACTGCTATGGCTATGGCTATGGCTGCTATGGCTATGGCTATGGCTGCTGTGGCTGTGGTCATGGCTGCTATGGCTATTGCTATGGCTGCTATGGCTATGGCTATGGCTGCTATGGCTATGGCTATGGCTATGGCTATGGCTGCTATGGCTATGGCTATGGCTATGACTGCTATGGCTATGGCTATGGCCGCTATGGATATGGCTATGGCTATGGCTGCTATGGCTACGGCTTTGGCTACTATGGCCATCGGTATGGCTGCTATGGCGATGGCTATGGCTGCTATGGCTATGGCTACGGCTATGGTTTTGGCGGCTATGGCTATGGCTATGGCTATGGCCGCTATGGCTGTGGTTATGGCTGCTATGATTATGGCAATGGCTGCTATGGCTATGGCTATGGCTATAGCTGCTATGGCTATGGCTATGACTATGGCTATTGCTGCTAAGGCTATGGCGATGGCTATGGCTGCTATGGCTATGGCTATGGCTGCTATGGCTGTGGTTATGTCTGCTATGGCTATGGCTATGGCTGCTATGGTTATGGCTATGGCTGCTATGGCTGTGGCTATGGCTATGGTTGCTTTGTCTATGGCTATGGCCATGACTGCTATGGCTATGGCTATGGCTGCTATGGGTATGGCTATGGCTATGGCTGCTATGGCTATGGCTATGGCTGCAATGGCTATGGCTATGGCTGCTATGGCTATGGCTATGGCGGCTATGGCTGCTATGGCTATGGCTATGGCTACTATGGCTATGGATACGGCTGCTATGGCTATGGCTATGGCTATGTCTGCTATGGCTATGGCTATGGCTGCTATGGTTATGGCTATGGCGACTATGGCTGCTATGGCTATGGCTATGGCTACTATGGCTATGGATACGGCTGCTATGGCTATGGCTATGGCTATGTCTGCTATGGCTATGGCTATGGCTGCTATGGCTATGGCTATGACTATGGCTATGGCTGCTATGGCTATGTCTTTGGCTATGGCTGCTATGGCTATGGTTTTGGATACTATGGCCATGGCTATGGCGGCTATGGCTATTTCTATGGCTGCTATGGCTATGGTTATGTCTATGGCCCCTAAGGCTATGGCTATGTCTACGGCTCCTGTGGCTCTGGCTCTGGCTGCTATGGCTATGGCTATGGCTGCTATGGCTATGGCTATGGCTGCTGTGGCTGTGGTTATGTCTGCTATGGCTATGGCTATGGCTGCTATGGTTATGGCTATGGCTGCTATGGCTGTGGCTATGGCTATGGCTGCTTTGTCTATGGCTATGGCCCTGACTGCTATGGCTATGGCTAAGGCTGCTATGGGTTTGGCTATGGCTATGGCTGCTATGGCTATGGCTATGCCTGCTATGGCTATGGCTATGGCTATGGCTGCTATGGCTATGTCTATGGCTATAACTGCTATGGCTATGGCTATGGCTGCTGTGGCTATGGCTATGGCTGCTATGGCTGTGGTTATGGCTGCTATGGCTATTGCTATGGCTGCTATGGCTATGGCTATGGCTGCTATGGCTATGGCTATGGCTATGGCTGCTATGGCTATGGCTATGGCTATGACTACTATGGCTATGTCTATGGCTGCTATGGGTATGGCTATGCCTATGGCAGCTATGGCTATGGCTACGGCTGCTATGGCTGTGGCTATGTCTGCTATGGCTATGGCTATGGCTGCTATAGCTATGGCTATGGCTGCTATGGCTATGGCTATGGCCAAGGCTGCTATGGCTATGGCTATGGCTATGACTGCTATGGCTATGGCTATGGCCGCTATGGATATGGCTATGGCTATGGCTGCTCTGGCTACGGCTTTGGCTACTATGGCCATTGGTATGGCTGCTATGGCTATGGCTATGGCTGCTATGGCTATGGCTATGGCTATGGCTGCTAAGGCTATGGCTATGTCTACGGCTGCTGTGGCTCTGGCTCCGGCTGCTATGGGTATGCCTATGGCTGCTATGGCTATCGCTACGGCTGCTATGGCTATGGCTATGGCTGCTATGGCTATGGCTATGGCTGCTATGGCCATGGTTATGTCTATGGCTGCCAAGGCTATGGCTATGTCTACGGCTGCTGTGGCTCTGGCTCTGGCTGCTATGGCTATGGCTATGGCTGCTATGGCTATGGCTATGGCTGCTATGGCTGTGGGTATGGCTGCTATGGCTATTGCTATGGCTGCTATGACTATGGCTATGGCTGCTATGGCTATGGCTATGGCTATGGCTCCTATGGCTGTGGCTATGGCTATGGCTGCTATGGCTGCTATGGGTATGGCTATGGCTATGGCTGCTATGGCTATGGCTATGGCTGCTATGGCTATGGCTATGGCTGCTATGGCTGTGGTTATGGCTGCTATGGCTATTGCTATGGCTGCTATGGCTATGGCTATGGCTGCAATGGCTATGGCTATGGCTATGGCTGCTATGGCTGTGGCTATGGCAATGACGGCTATGGCTATTGCTATGGCTGCTATGGGTATGGCTATGGCTATGGCTGCTATGGCTGCTATGGGTATGGCTATGGCTATGGCTGCTATGGCTATGGCTATGGCTGCTATGGCTATGGCTATGGCTGCTATGGCTGTGGTTATGGCTGCTAAGGCTATTGCTATGGCTGCTATGGCTATGGCTATGGCTGCTATGGCTATGGCTATGGCTATGGCTGCTATGGCTGTGGCTATGGCAATGACGGCTATGGCTATGGCTATGACTGCTATGGCTATGTCTATGGCTGCTATGGGTATGGCTATGCCTATGGCAGCTATGGCTATGGCTATGGCTGCTATGGCTGTGGCTATGTCTGCTATGGCTATGGCTATGGCTGCTATGGCTATGGCTATGGCTGCTATGGCTATGGCTATGGCCATGGCTGCTATGGCTATGGCTATGGCTATGACTGCTATGGCTATGGCTATGGCCGCTATGGATATGGCTATGGCTATGGCTGCTATGGCTACGGCTTTGGCTACTATGGCCATTGGTATGGCTGCTATGGCTATGGCTATGGCTATGACTGCTATGGCTATGGCTATGGCTATGACTGCTATGGCTATGGCTATGGCCGCTCTGGATATGGCTATGGCTATGGCTGCTATGGCTATGATTATGTCTATGGCTGCTAAGGCTATGGCTATGTCTACGGCTATTGTGGCTCTGGCTCTGGCTGCTATGGCTCTGGCTGCTATGGCTATGGCTATGGCCGCTATGGCTGTGGTTATGGCTGCTATGGCTATGGCAATGGCTGCTATGGCTATGGCTATGGCTATAGCTGCTATGGCTATGGCTATGACTATGGCTATTGCTGCTAAGGCTATGGCGATGGCTATGGCTGCTATGGCTATGGCTATGGCTGCTATGGCTGCGGCTATGCCTGATATGACTATGGCTATGGCTGCTATGGCTATGGCTGTGTCTACTATGGCTGCTATGGCTATAGCTATGGCGGCTATGGCTGCTATGGCTATGGCTATGGCTACTATGGCTATGGATACGGCTGCTATGGCTATGGCTATGGCTATGTCTGCTATGGCTATGGCTATGGCTGCTATGGTTATGGCTATGGCGACTATGGGTGCTATGGCTATTGCTATGGCTACTATGGCTATGGATACGGCTGCTATGGCTATGGCTATGGCTATGTCTGCTATGGCTATGGCTATGGCTGCTATGGCTATGGCTATGGCTATGACTATGGCTGCTATGGCTATGTCTTTGGCTATGGCTGCTATGGCTATGGTTTTGGATACTATGGCCATGGCTGTGGCGGCTATGGCTATGGCTATGTCTGCTATGGCTATGGTTATGTCTATGGCTCCTAAGGCTATGGCTATATCTACGGCTGCTGTGGCTCTGCCTCTGGCTGCTATGGCTATGGCTATGGCTGCTATGGCTGTGGCTATGGCTCCTATGGCTGTGGTTATGTCTGCTATGGCTATGGCTGCTATGGTTATGGCTATGGCTGCTATGGCTGTGGCTATGGCTGCGGCTGCTATGGCTATGGCTGCTGTGGCTATGGCTATGGCTAAGGCTGCTGTGGCTATGGCTATGGCCGCTTTGGCAGTGGCTACAGCTGCTATGGCTATGGCTATGGCATTGGCTGCTATAGCTATGGCTATGATTATGGCTGCTATGCCTGTGGCTATGTGTGTGTCTACTATGGATATAGCTATGGCTGCTATGGCTCTGCCTACGGCTGCTATGGCTATCGCTATGGCTGCTATGGCTATGGTTATGGCTGCTATGGCTATGGCTATGGCTGCTACGGCTGTGGCTATGGCTGCTATGGCTGTGACTATGGCTGCTATGGCTATGGCTATGGCTGCTATGGCTATGGTTCTGTGTATGGCTGCTAAGGCTATGGCTATGACTACGGCTGCTGTGGCTCTGGCTCTGGCTGCTATGGCTATGGCTATGGCTGCTATGGCTATGGCTATGGCTGCTATGGCTATGGCTATGGTTGCTATGGCTGTGGTTATGTCTGCTATGGCTATGGCTATGGCTGCTATGGTTATGGCTATGGCTGCTATGGCTGTGGCTATGGCTGCGGCTGCTATGGCTATGGCTGCTCTGGCAATGGCTATGGCTAAGGCTGCTGTGGCTATGGCTATGGCCGCTTTGGCAATGGCTACAGCTGCTATGGCTATGGCTATGGCATTGGCTGCTATGGCTATGGCTATGATTATGGCTGCTATGGCTGTGGCTATGTGTGTGTCTACTATGGATATAGCTATGGCTGCTATGGCTCTGCCCACGGCTGCTATGGCTATCGCTATGGCTGCTATGGCTATGGATATGGCTGATATGGCTGTGGCTATGGCTATGGCTGCTATGACTATGGCTATGGCTGCTATGGCTATCGCTATGGCTGCTGTGACTATGGCTATGGCTACGGCTATGGCTGCTATGTCCGCCATGGCTGTGGCTATGGCTGCTATGGCTATCGCTATGGCTGCTATGACTATGGCTATGGCTGCTATGGCTATGGCTATTGCTGCTATGGCTACGGCTATGGCTGCTATGGCTATGGCTATGGCTTCTATGGCTATGGTTATGACTATGGCAGCTATGGCTATGGCTATGACTGCTATGGCTATGGCTATGGCTACGGCTATGGCTGCTATGGCTATGTCTATGGCTATGGCTGCTATGGCTATTGCTTTGGCTATTATGTCCATGGATATGGCTGCTATGGCTATGGCTATGGCTGCTATGGCTATGGTTATGTCTACGGCTGCTAAGACTATGGCTATGTCTACGGCTGCTGTGGCTCTGCCTCTGGCTGCTGTGGCTATGTCTATGGCTGCTATGGCTATGGCTATGGCTGCTGTGGCTGTGGTTATGGCTGCTATGGCTATGGCTATGGCTGCTATGGATATGGCTATGGCTGCTATGGCTATGGCTATGGCTATGGCTGCTATGGGTATGGCTATGGCTATGGCTGCTATGGCTATGTCTATGGCTGCTATGGCTATGGCTATGGCTATGGCTGCTATGACTGTGGCTATGGCTGCTATGACTATGGCTGCTATGGCTATGGCTATGGCTGCTATGGCTATGGCTACGGCTATGGTTTTGGCGGCTATGGTTATGTCTATGGCTATGGCTGCAATGGCTATGGCTTTGGCTACTATGGCCATGGCTATGGCTTTGGCTACTATGGCCATGACTGTGGCTGCTGTGGCTATGGCTATGGCTGCTATGGCTATGATTATGTCTATGGCTACTAAGGCTATGGCTATGTCTACGGCTGCTGTGGCTCTGGCTCTGGCTGCTATGGCTCTGGCTGCTATGGCAATGGCTATGGCCGCTATGGCTGTGGTTATGGCTGCTACGGCTATGGCAATGGCTGCTATGGCTATGGCTATTGCTGCTATGGCTACGGCTATGGCTGCTATGGCTATGGCTATGGCTTCTATGGCTATGGTTATGACTATGGCAGCTATGGCTATGGCTATGACTGCTATGGCTATGGCTATGGCTACGGCTATGGCTGCTATGGCTATGTCTATGGCTATGGCTGCTATGGCTATGGCTTTGGCTACTATGTCCATGGATATGGCTGCTATGGCTATGGCTATGGCTGCTATGGCTATGGTTATGTCTACGGCTGCTAAGGCTATGGCTATGTCTACGGCTGCTGTGGCTCTGCCTCTGGCTGCTGTGGCTATGTCTATGGCTGCTGTGGCTATGGCTATGGCCGCTTTGGCAGTGGCTACAGCTGCTATGGCTATGGCTATGGCATTGGCTGCTATGGCTATGGCTATGATTATGGCTGCTATGCCTGTGGCTATGTGTGTGTCTACTATGGATATAGCTATGGCTGCTATGGCTCTGCCTACGGCTGCTATGGCTATCGCTATGGCTGCTATGGCTATGGTTATGGCTGCTATGGCTATGGCTATGGCTGCTACGGCTGTGGCTATGGCTGCTATGGCTGTGACTATGGCTGCTATGGCTATGGCTATGGCTGCTATGGCTATGGTTCTGTGTATGGCTGCTAAGGCTATGGCTATGACTACGGCTGCTGTGGCTCTGGCTCTGGCTGCTATGGCTATGGCTATGGCTGGTATGGCTATGGCTATGGCTGCTATGGCTATGGCTATGGTTGCTATGGCTGTGGTTATGTCTGCTATGGCTATGGCTATGGCTGCTATCGTTATGGCTATGGCTGCTATGGCTGTGGCTATGGCTGCGGCTGCTATGGCTATGGCTGCTCTGGCAATGGCTATGGCTAAGGCTGCTGTGGCTATGGCTATGGCCGCTTTGGCAATGGCTACAGCTGCTATGGCTATGGCTATGGCATTGGCTGCTATGGCTATGGCTATGATTATGGCTGCTATGGCTGTGGCTATGTGTGTGTCTACTATGGATATAGCTATGGCTGCTATGGCTCTGCCTACGGCTGCTATGGCTATCGCTATGGCTGCTATGGCTATGGATATGGCTGATATGGCTGTGGCTATGGCTATGGCTGCTATGACTATGGCTATGGCTGCTATGGCTATCGCTATGGCTGCTGTGACTATGGCTATGGCTACGGCTATGGCTGCTATGTCCGCCATGGCTGTGGCTATGGCTGCTATGGCTATCGCTATGGCTGCTATGACTATGGCTATGGCTGCTATGGCTATGGCTATTGCTGCTATGGCTACGGCTATGGCTGCTATGGCTATGGCTATGGCTTCTATGGCTATGGTTATGACTATGGCAGCTATGGCTATGCCTATGACTGCTATGGCTATGGCTATGGCTACGGCTATGGCTGCTATGGCTATGTCTATGGCTATGGCTGCTATGGCTATTGCTTTGGCTACTATGTCCATGGATATGGCTGCTATGGCTATGGCTATGGCTGCTATGGCTATGGTTATGTCTACGGCTGCTAAGGCTATGGCTATGTCTACGGCTGCTGTGGCTCTGCCTCTGGCTGCTGTGGCTATGTCTATGGCTGCTATGGCTATGGCTATGGCTGCTGTGGCTGTGGTTATGGCTGCTATGGCTATGGCTATGGCTGCTATGGATATGGCTATGGCTGCTATGGCTATGGCTATGGCTATGGCTGCTATGGGTATGGCTATGGCTATGGCTGCTATGGCTATGTCTATGGCTGCTATGGCTATGGCTATGGCTATGGCTGCTATGACTGTGGCTATGGCTGCTATGGCTATGGCTGCTATGGCTATGGCTATGGCTGCTATGGCTATGGCTACGGCTATGGTTTTGGCGGCTATGGTTATGTCTATGGCTATGGCTGCAATGGCTATGCCTTTGGCTACTATGGCCATGGCTATGGCTTTGGCTACTATGGCCATGGCTGTGGCTGCTGTGGCTATGGCTATGGCTGCTATGGCTATGATTATGTCTATGGCTACTAAGGCTATGGCTATGTCTACGGCTGCTGTGGCTCTGGCTCTGGCAGCTATGGCTCTGGCTGCTATGGCAATGGCTATGGCCGCTATGGCTGTGGTTATGGCTGCTATGGCTATGGCAATGGCTGCTATGGCAATGGCTATTGCTGCTATGGCTACGGCTATGGCTGCTATGGCTATGGCTATGGCTTCTATGGCTATGGTTATGACTATGGCAGCTATGGCTATGGCTATGTCTGCTATGGCTATGGCTATGGCTGCGGCTATGGCTGCTATGGCTATGTCTATGGCTATGGCTGCTATGGCTTTGGCTTTGGCTACTATGTCCATGGATATGGCTGCTATGGCTATGGCTATGGCTGCTATGGCTATGGTTATGTCTACGGCTGCTAAGGCTATGGCTATGTCTACGGCTGCTGTGGCTCGCCTCTGGCTGCTGTGGCTATGTCTATGGCTGCTATGGCTATGGCTATGGCTGCTGTGGCTGTGGTTATGGCTGCTATGGCTATGGCTATGGCTGCTATGGATATTTCTATGGCTGCTATGGCTATGGCTATGGCTATGGCTGCTATGGGTATGGCTATGGCTATGGCTGCTATGGCTATGTCTATGGCTGCTATGGCTATGGCTATGGCTATGGCTGCTATGACTGTGGCTATGGCTGCTATGGCTATGGCTGCTATGGCTATGGCTATGGTTGCTATGGCTATGGCTACGGCTATGGTTTTGGCGGCTATGGTTATGTCTATGGCTATGGCTGCAATGGCTATGGCTTTGGCTACTATGGCCATGGCTATGGCTTTGGCTACTATGGCCATGGCTGTGGCTGCTGTGGCTATGGCTATGGCTGCTATGGCTATGATTATGTCTATGGCTGCTAAGGCTATGGCTATGTCTACGGCTGCTGTGGCTCTGGCTCTGGCTGCTATGGCTCTGGCTGCTATGGCTATGGCTATGGCCGCTATGGCTCTGGTTATGGCTGCTATGGCTATGGCAATGACTGCTATGGCTATGGCTATGGCTGCGGCTGTTATGGCTATGGCTGCTATGGCTTTGGCTATGGCTGCTATGGCTATGGCTGTGGCTATGGCTGCTATGACTATGGCTATGGCTACGGCTGCTATGGCTATGGCTATGGCTATGGCTGCTATGGCTATGGCTACGGCTATGGTTTTGGCGGCTATGGCTATGTCTATGGCTATGGCTGCAATGGCTATGGCTTTGGCTACTATGGCCATGGCTATGGCTTTGGCTACTATGGCCATGGCTGTGGCTGCTGTGGCTATGGCTATGGCTGCTATGGCTATGATTATGTCTATGGCTGCTAAGGCTATGGCTATGTCTACGGCTGCTATGGCTCTGGCTCTGGCTGCTATGGCTCTGGCTGCTATGGCTATGGCTATGGCCGCTGTGGCTGTGGTTATGGCTGCTATGGCTATGGCAATGGCTGCTATGGCTATGGCTATTGCTGCTATGGCTACGGCTATGGCTGCTATGGCTATGGCTATGGCTTCTATGGCTATGGTTATGACTATGGCAGCTATGGCTATGGCTATGACTGCTATGGCTATGGCTATGGCTACGGCTATGGCTGCTATGGCTATGTCTATGGCTATGGCTGCTATGGCTATGGCTTTGGCTACTATGTCCATGGATATGGCTGCTATGGCTATGGCTATGGCTGCTATGGCTATGGTTATGTCTACGGCTGCTAAGGCTATGGCTATGTCTACGGCTGCTGTGGCTCTGCCTCTGGCTGCTGTGGCTATGTCTATGGCTGCTATGGCTATGGCTATGGCTGCTGTGGCTGTGGTTATGGCTGCTATGGCTATGGCTATGGCTGCTATGGATATGGCTATGGCTGCTATGGCTATGGCTATCGCTATGGCTGCTATGGGTATGGCTATGGCTATGGCTGCTATGGCTATGTCTATGGCTGCTATGGCTATGGCTATGGCTATGGCTGCTATGACTGTGGCTATGGCTGCTATGGCTATGGCTGCTATGGCTATGGCTATGGCTGCTATGGCTATGGCTACGGCTATGGTTTTGGCGGCTATGGTTATGTCTATGGCTATGGCTGCAATGGCTATGGCTTTGGCTACTATGGCCATGGCTATGGCTTTGGCTACTATGGCCATGGCTGTGGCTGCTGTGGCTATGGCTATGGCTGCTATGGCTATGATTATGTCTATGGCTGCTAAGGCTATGGCTATGTCTACGGCTGCTGTGGCTCTGGCTCTGGCTGCTATGGCTCTGGCTGCTATGGCTATGGCTATGGCCGCTATGGCTGCGGTTATGGCTGCTATGACTATGGCTATGGCTGCTATGGCTACGGCTATGGCTGCTATGGCTATGGCTATGGCTGCAATGGCTGAGGTTATGACTATGGCAGCTATGGCTATGGCTACGGCTGCTATGGCTATGGATGCTATGGCTATGTCTACGGCTGCTGTGGCTCTGGCTCTGGCTGCTATGGATATGTCTATGGCTGCTATGGCTATGGCTGCTATAGCTATGGTTATGGCTATGGCTGCTAAGGCTATGGCTATGTCTACGGCTGCTGTGGCTCTGGCTCTGGCTGCTATAGCTATGGCTATGGCTGCTATGGCTATGGCTATGGCTGCTATGGCTATGGCTATGTCTACTATGGCTGCTATGGCTATGGCTATGGCTGCTATGGCTACGGCTGTGGCTGCTATGGCTATGGCTATGGCTATAGCTGCTATGGCTGTGGCTATGACTATGGCTATTGCTGCTAAGGCTATGGCGATGGCTATGGCTGCTATGGCTATGTCTATGGCTGCTATGGCTATGGCTATGGCTATGGCTGCTATGACTGTGGCTATGGCTGCTATGGCTACGGCTGCTATGGCTATGGCTATGGCATTGGCTGCTATGGCTGTGGCTATGATTATGGCTGCTATGGCTGTGGCTATGTGTGTGTCTGCTATGGATATAGCTATGGTTGCTATGGCTCTGCCTACGGCTGCTATGGCTATCGCTATGGATGCTATGGCTATGGTTATGGCTGCATTTGCTATGGCTATGGCTGCTATGGCTACGGCTATGGCTGCTATGGCTATGGCTATGGCTGCAATGGCTATGGCTATGGCTGCTATGGCTATGGCTTTGGCTACTATGTCCATGGATATGGCTGCTATGGCTATGGCTATGGCTGCTATGGCTATGGTTATGTCTACGGCTGCTAAGGCTATGGCTATGTCTACGGCTGCTGTGGCACTGCCTCTGGCTGCTGTGGCTATGTCTATGGCTGCTATGGCTATGGCTATGGCTGCTGTGGCTGTGGTTATGGCTGCTATGGCTATGGCTATGGCTGCTATGGATATGGCAATGGCTGCTATGGCTATGGCTATCGCTATGGCTGCTATGGGTATGGCTATGGCTATGGCTGCTATGGCTATGTCTATGGCTGCTATGGCTATGGCTATGGCTATGGCTGCTATGACTGTGGCTATGGCTGCTATGGCTATGGCTGCTATGGCTATGGCTATGGCTGCTATGGCTATGGCTACGGCTATGGTTTTGGCGGCTATGGTTATGTCTATGGCTATGGCTGCAATGGCTATGGCTTTGGCTACTATGGCCATGGCTATGGCTTTGGCTACTATGGCCATGGCTGTGGCTGCTGTGGCTATGGCTATGGCTGCTATGGCTATGATTATGTCTATGGCTGCTAAGGCTATGGCTATGTCTACGGCTGCTGTGGCTCTGGCTCTGGCTGCTATGGCTCTGGCTGCTATGGCTATGGCTATGGCCGCTATGGCTGCGGTTATGGCTGCTACGACTATGGCTATGGCTGCTATGGCTACGGCTATGGCTGCTATGGCTATGGCTATGGCTGCAATGGCTGAGGTTATGACTATGGCAGCTATGGCTATGGCTACGGCTGCTATGGCTATGGATGCTATGGCTATGTCTACGGCTGCTGTGGCTCTGGCTCTGGCTGCTATGGATATGTCTATGGCTGCTATGGCTATGGCTGCTATAGCTATGGTTATGGCTATGGCTGCTAATGCTATGGCTATGTCTACGGCAGCTGTGGCTCTGGCTCTGGCTGCTATAGCTATGGCTATGGCTGCTATGGCTATGGCTATGGCTGCTATGGCTATGGCTATGTCTACTATGGCTGCTATGGCTATGGCTATGGCTGCTATGGCTATGGCTGTGGCTATGGCTGCTATGACTATGGCTATGGCTACGGCTGCTATGGCTATGGCTATGGCTATGGCTGCTATGGCTATGGCTACGGCTATGGTTATGGCTGCTATGGCTATGGCTATGGCTGCTATGGATATTTCTATGGCTGCTATGGCTATGGCTATGGCTATGGCTGCTATGGGTATGGCTATGGCTATGGCTGCTATGGCTATGTCTATGGCTGCTATGGCTATGGCTATGGCTATGGCTGCTATGACTGTGGCTATGGCTGCTATGGCTATGGCTGCTATGGCTATGGCTATGGCTGCTATGGCTATGGCTACGGCTATGGTTTTGGCGGCTATGGTTATGTCTATGGATATGGCTGCAATGGCTATGGCTTTGGCTACTATGGCCATGGCTATGGCTTTGGCTACTATGGCCATGGCTGTGGCTGCTGTGGCTATGGCTATGGCTGCTATGGCTATGATTATGTCTATGGCTGCTAAGGCTATGGCTATGTCTACGGCTGCTGTGGCTCTGGCTCTGGCTGCTATGGCTCTGGCTGCTATGGCTATGGCTATGGCCGCTATGGCTCTGGTTATGGCTGCTATGGCTATGGCAATGACTGCTATGGCTATGGCTATGGCTGCGGCTGTTATGGCTATGGCTGCTATGGCTTTGGCTATGGCTGCTATGGCTATGGCTGTGGCTATGGCTGCTATGACTATGGCTATGGCTACGGCTGCTATGGCTATGGCTATGGCTATGGCTGCTATGGCTGTGGTTATGGCTGCTATGGCTATTGCTATGGCTGCTATGGCTATGGCTATGGCTGCAATGGCTATGGCTATGGCTATGGCTGCTATGGCTGTGGCTATGGCAATGACGGCTATGGCTATTGCTATGGCTGCTATGGGTATGGCTATGGCTATGGCTGCTATGGCTGCTATGGGTATGGCTATGGCTATGGCTGCTATGGCTATGGCTATGGCTGCTATGGCTATGGCTATGGCTGCTATGGCTGTTGTTATGGCTGCTATGGCTATTGCTATGGCTGCTATGGCTATGGCTATGGCTGCTATGGCTATGGCTATGGCTATGGCTGCTATGGCTGTGGCTATGGCAATGACGGCTATGGCTATGGCTATGACTGCTATGGCTATGTCTATGGCTGCTATGGGTATGGCTATGCCTATGGCAGCTATGGCTATGGCTATGGCTGCTATGGCTGTGGCTATGTCTGCTATGGCTATGGCTATGGCTGCTATGGCTATGGCTATGGCTGCTATGGCTATGGCTATGGCCATGGCTGCTATGGCTATGGCTATGGCTATGACTGCTATGGCTATGGCTATGGCCGCTATGGATATGGCTATGGCTATGGCTGCTATGGCTACGGCTTTGGCTACTATGGCCATTGGTATGGCTGCTATGGCTATGGCTATGGCTATGACTGCTATGGCTATGGCTATGGCAATGACTGCTATGGCTATGGCTATGGCCGCTCTGGATATGGCTATGGCTATGGCTGCTACGGCTATGATTATGTCTATGGCTGCTAAGGCTATGGCTATGTCTACGGCTATTGTGGCTCTGGCTCTGGCTGCTATGGCTCTGGCTGCTATGGCTATGGCTATGGCCGCTATGGCTGTGGTTATGGCTGCTATGGCTATGGCAATGGCTGCTATGGCTATGGCTATGGCTATAGCTGCTATGGCTATGGCTATGACTATGGCTATTGCTGCTAAGGCTATGGCGATGGCTATGGCTGCTATGGCTATGGCTATGGCTGCTATGGCTGCGGCTATGCCTGATATGACTATGGCTATGGCTGCTATGGCTATGGCTGTGTCTACTATGGCTGCTATGGCTATAGCTATGGCGGCTATGGCTGCTATGGCTATGGCTATGGCTACTATGGCTATGGATACGGCTGCTATGGCTATGGCTATGGCTATGTCTGCTATGGCTATGGCTATGGCTGCTATGGTTATGGCTATGGCGACTATGGGTGCTATGGCTATTGCTATGGCTACTATGGCTATGGATACGGCTGCTATGGCTATGGCTATGGCTATGTCTGCTATGGCTATGGCTATGGCTGCTATGGCTATGGCTATGGCTATGACTATGGCTGCTATGGCTATGTCTTTGGCTATGGCTGCTATGGCTATGGTTTTGGATACTATGGCCATGGCTGTGGCGGCTATGGCTATGGCTATGTCTGCTATGGCTATGGTTATGTCTATGGCTCCTAAGGCTATGGCTATATCTACGGCTGCTGTGGCTCTGCCTCTGGCTGCTATGGCTATGGCTATGGCTGCTATGGCTGTGGCTATGGCTCCTATGGCTGTGGTTATGTCTGCTATGGCTATGGCTGCTATGGTTATGGCTATGGCTGCTATGGCTGTGGCTATGGCTGCGGCTGCTATGGCTATGGCTGCTGTGGCTATGGCTATGGCTAAGGCTGCTGTGGCTATGGCTATGGCCGCTTTGGCAGTGGCTACAGCTGCTATGGCTATGGCTATGGCATTGGCTGCTATAGCTATGGCTATGATTATGGCTGCTATGCCTGTGGCTATGTGTGTGTCTACTATGGATATAGCTATGGCTGCTATGGCTCTGCCTACGGCTGCTATGGCTATCGCTATGGCTGCTATGGCTATGGTTATGGCTGCTATGGCTATGGCTATGGCTGCTACGGCTGTGGCTATGGCTGCTATGGCTGTGACTATGGCTGCTATGGCTATGGCTATGGCTGCTATGGCTATGGTTCTGTGTATGGCTGCTAAGGCTATGGCTATGACTACGGCTGCTGTGGCTCTGGCTCTGGCTGCTATGGCTATGGCTATGGCTGCTATGGCTATGGCTATGGCTGCTATGGCTATGGCTATGATTGCTATGGCTGTGGTTATGTCTGCTATGGCTATGGCTATGGCTGCTATGGTTATGGCTATGGCTGCTATGGCTGTGGCTATGGCTGCGGCTGCTATGGCTATGGCTGCTCTGGCAATGGCTATGGCTAAGGCTGCTGTGGCTATGGCTATGGCCGCTTTGGCAATGGCTACAGCTGCTATGGCTATGGCTATGGCATTGGCTGCTATGGCTATGGCTATGATTATGGCTGCTATGGCTGTGGCTATGTGTGTGTCTACTATGGATATAGCTATGGCTGCTATGGCTCTGCCCACGGCTGCTATGGCTATCGCTATGGCTGCTATGGCTATGGATATGGCTGATATGGCTGTGGCTATGGCTATGGCTGCTATGACTATGGCTATGGCTGCTATGGCTATCGCTATGGCTGCTGTGACTATGGCTATGGCTACGGCTATGGCTGCTATGTCCGCCATGGCTGTGGCTATGGCTGCTATGGCTATCGCTATGGCTGCTATGACTATGGCTATGGCTGCTATGGCTATGGCTATTGCTGCTATGGCTACGGCTATGGCTGCTATGGCTATGGCTATGGCTTCTATGGCTATGGTTATGACTATGGCAGCTATGGCTATGGCTATGACTGCTATGGCTATGGCTATGGCTACGGCTATGGCTGCTATGGCTATGTCTATGGCTATGGCTGCTATGGCTATTGCTTTGGCTACTATGTCCATGGATATGGCTGCTATGGCTATGGCTATGGCTGCTATGGCTATGGTTATGTCTACGGCTGCTAAGGCTATGGCTATGTCTACGGCTGCTGTGGCTCTGCCTCTGGCTGCTGTGGCTATGTCTATGGCTGCTATGGCTATGGCTATGGCTGCTGTGGCTGTGGTTATGGCTGCTATGGCTATGGCTATGGCTGCTATGGATATGGCTATGGCTGCTATGGCTATGGCTATGGCTATGGCTGCTATGGGTATGGCTATGGCTATGGCTGCTATGGCTATGTCTATGGCTGCTATGGCTATGGCTATGGCTATGGCTGCTATGACTGTGGCTATGGCTGCTATGACTATGGCTGCTATGGCTATGGCTATGGCTGCTATGGCTATGGCTACGGCTATGGTTTTGGCGGCTATGGTTATGTCTATGGCTATGGCTGCAATGGCTATGGCTTTGGCTACTATGGCCTTGGCTATGGCTTTGGCTACTATGGCCATGACTGTGGCTGCTGTGGCTATGGCTATGGCTGCTATGGCTATGATTATGTCTATGGCTACTAAGGCTATGGCTATGTCTACGGCTGCTGTGGCTCTGGCTCTGGCTGCTATGGCTCTGGCTGCTATGGCAATGGCTATGGCCGCTATGGCTGTGGTTATGGCTGCTACGGCTATGGCAATGGCTGCTATGGCTATGGCTATTGCTGCTATGGCTACGGCTATGGCTGCTATGGCTATGGCTATGGCTTCTATGGCTATGGTTATGACTATGGCAGCTATGGCTATGGCTATGACTGCTATGGCTATGGCTATGGCTACGGCTATGGCTGCTATGGCTATGTCTATGGCTATGGCTGCTATGGCTATGGCTTTGGCTACTATGTCCATGGATATGGCTGCTATGGCTATGGCTATGGCTGCTATGGCTATGGTTATGTCTACGGCTGCTAAGGCTATGGCTATGTCTACGGCTGCTGTGGCTCTGCCTCTGGCTGCTGTGGCTATGTCTATGGCTGCTGTGGCTATGGCTATGGCCGCTTTGGCAGTGGCTACAGCTGCTATGGCTATGGCTATGGCATTGGCTGCTATGGCTATGGCTATGATTATGGCTGCTATGCCTGTGGCTATGTGTGTGTCTACTATGGATATAGCTATGGCTGCTATGGCTCTGCCTACGGCTGCTATGGCTATCGCTATGGCTGCTATGGCTATGGTTATGGCTGCTATGGCTATGGCTATGGCTGCTACGGCTGTGGCTATGGCTGCTATGGCTGTGACTATGGCTGCTATGGCTATGGCTATGGCTGCTATGGCTATGGTTCTGTGTATGGCTGCTAAGGCTATGGCTATGACTACGGCTGCTGTGGCTCTGGCTCTGGCTGCTATGGCTATGGCTATGGCTGGTATGGCTATGGCTATGGCTGCTATGGCTATGGCTATGGTTGCTATGGCTGTGGTTATGTCTGCTATGGCTATGGCTATGGCTGCTATGGTTATGGCTATGGCTGCTATGGCTGTGGCTATGGCTGCGGCTGCTATGGCTATGGCTGCTCTGGCAATGGCTATGGCTAAGGCTGCTGTGGCTATGGCTATGGCCGCTTTGGCAATGGCTACAGCTGCTATGGCTATGGCTATGGCATTGGCTGCTATGGCTATGGCTATGATTATGGCTGCTATGGCTGTGGCTATGTGTGTGTCTACTATGGATATAGCTATGGCTGCTATGGCTCTGCCTACGGCTGCTATGGCTATCGCTATGGCTGCTATGGCTATGGATATGGCTGATATGGCTGTGGCTATGGCTATGGCTGCTATGACTATGGCTATGGCTGCTATGGCTATCGCTATGGCTGCTGTGACTATGGCTATGGCTACGGCTATGGCTGCTATGTCCGCCATGGCTGTGGCTATGGCTGCTATGGCTATCGCTATGGCTGCTATGACTATGGCTATGGCTGCTATGGCTATGGCTATTGCTGCTATGGCTACGGCTATGGCTGCTATGGCTATGGCTATGGCTTCTATGGCTATGGTTATGACTATGGCAGCTATGGCTATGCCTATGACTGCTATGGCTATGGCTATGGCTACGGCTATGGCTGCTATGGCTATGTCTATGGCTATGGCTGCTATGGCTATTGCTTTGGCTACTATGTCCATGGATATGGCTGCTATGGCTATGGCTATGGCTGCTATGGCTATGGTTATGTCTACGGCTGCTAAGGCTATGGCTATGTCTACGGCTGCTGTGGCTCTGCCTCTGGCTGCTGTGGCTATGTCTATGGCTGCTATGGCTATGGCTATGGCTGCTGTGGCTGTGGTTATGGCTGCTATGGCTATGGCTATGGCTGCTATGGATATGGCTATGGCTGCTATGGCTATGGCTATGGCTATGGCTGCTATGGGTATGGCTATGGCTATGGCTGCTATGGCTATGTCTATGGCTGCTATGGCTATGGCTATGGCTATGGCTGCTATGACTGTGGCTATGGCTGCTATGGCTATGGCTGCTATGGCTATGGCTATGGCTGCTATGGCTATGGCTACGGCTATGGTTTTGGCGGCTATGGTTATGTCTATGGCTATGGCTGCAATGGCTATGCCTTTGGCTACTATGGCCATGGCTATGGCTTTGGCTACTATGGCCATGGCTGTGGCTGCTGTGGCTATGGCTATGGCTGCTATGGCTATGATTATGTCTATGGCTACTAAGGCTATGGCTATGTCTACGGCTGCTGTGGCTCTGGCTCTGGCAGCTATGGCTCTGGCTGCTATGGCAATGGCTATGGCCGCTATGGCTGTGGTTATGGCTGCTATGGCTATGGCAATGGCTGCTATGGCAATGGCTATTGCTGCTATGGCTACGGCTATGGCTGCTATGGCTATGGCTATGGCTTCTATGGCTATGGTTATGACTATGGCAGCTATGGCTATGGCTATGTCTGCTATGGCTATGGCTATGGCTGCGGCTATGGCTGCTATGGCTATGTCTATGGCTATGGCTGCTATGGCTATGGCTTTGGCTACTATGTCCATGGATATGGCTGCTATGGCTATGGCTATGGCTGCTATGGCTATGGTTATGTCTACGGCTGCTAAGGCTATGGCTATGTCTACGGCTGCTGTGGCTCGCCTCTGGCTGCTGTGGCTATGTCTATGGCTGCTATGGCTATGGCTATGGCTGCTGTGGCTGTGGTTATGGCTGCTATGGCTATGGCTATGGCTGCTATGGATATTTCTATGGCTGCTATGGCTATGGCTATGGCTATGGCTGCTATGGGTATGGCTATGGCTATGGCTGCTATGGCTATGTCTATGGCTGCTATGGCTATGGCTATGGCTATGGCTGCTATGACTGTGGCTATGGCTGCTATGGCTATGGCTGCTATGGCTATGGCTATGGTTGCTATGGCTATGGCTACGGCTATGGTTTTGGCGGCTATGGTTATGTCTATGGCTATGGCTGCAATGGCTATGGCTTTGGCTACTATGGCCATGGCTATGGCTTTGGCTACTATGGCCATGGCTGTGGCTGCTGTGGCTATGGCTATGGCTGCTATGGCTATGATTATGTCTATGGCTGCTAAGGCTATGGCTATGTCTACGGCTGCTGTGGCTCTGGCTCTGGCTGCTATGGCTCTGGCTGCTATGGCTATGGCTATGGCCGCTATGGCTCTGGTTATGGCTGCTATGGCTATGGCAATGACTGCTATGGCTATGGCTATGGCTGCGGCTGTTATGGCTATGGCTGCTATGGCTTTGGCTATGGCTGCTATGGCTATGGCTGTGGCTATGGCTGCTATGACTATGGCTATGGCTACGGCTGCTATGGCTATGGCTATGGCTATGGCTGCTATGGCTATGGCTACGGCTATGGTTTTGGCGGCTATGGCTATGTCTATGGCTATGGCTGCAATGGCTATGGCTTTGGCTACTATGGCCATGGCTATGGCTTTGGCTACTATGGCCATGGCTGTGGCTGCTGTGGCTATGGCTATGGCTGCTATGGCTATGATTATGTCTATGGCTGCTAAGGCTATGGCTATGTCTACGGCTGCTGTGGCTCTGGCTCTGGCTGCTATGGCTCTGGCTGCTATGGCTATGGCTGTGGCCGCTGTGGCTGTGGTTATGGCTGCTATGGCTATGGCAATGGCTGCTATGGCTATGGCTATTGCTGCTATGGCTACGGCTATGGCTGCTATGGCTATGGCTATGGCTTCTATGGCTATGGTTATGACTATGGCAGCTATGGCTATGGCTATGACTGCTATGGCTATGGCTATGGCTACGGCTATGGCTGCTATGGCTATGTCTATGGCTATGGCTGCTATGGCTATGGCTTTGGCTACTATGTCCATGGATATGGCTGCTATGGCTATGGCTATGGCTGCTATGGCTATGGTTATGTCTACGGCTGCTAAGGCTATGGCTATGTCTACGGCTGCTGTGGCTCTGCCTCTGGCTGCTGTGGCTATGTCTATGGCTGCTATGGCTATGGCTATGGCTGCTGTGGCTGTGGTTATGGCTGCTATGGCTATGGCTATGGCTGCTATGGATATGGCTATGGCTGCTATGGCTATGGCTATCGCTATGGCTGCTATGGGTATGGCTATGGCTATGGCTGCTATGGCTATGTCTATGGCTGCTATGGCTATGGCTATGGCTATGGCTGCTATGACTGTGGCTATGGCTGCTATGGCTATGGCTGCTATGGCTATGGCTATGGCTGCTATGGCTATGGCTACGGCTATGGTTTTGGCGGCTATGGTTATGTCTATGGCTATGGCTGCAATGGCTATGGCTTTGGCTACTATGGCCATGGCTATGGCTTTGGCTACTATGGCCATGGCTGTGGCTGCTGTGGCTATGGCTATGGCTGCTATGGCTATGATTATGTCTATGGCTGCTAAGGCTATGGCTATGTCTACGGCTGCTGTGGCTCTGGCTCTGGCTGCTATGGCTCTGGCTGCTATGGCTATGGCTATGGCCGCTATGGCTGCGGTTATGGCTGCTATGACTATGGCTATGGCTGCTATGGCTACGGCTATGGCTGCTATGGCTATGGCTATGGCTGCAATGGCTGAGGTTATGACTATGGCAGCTATGGCTATGGCTACGGCTGCTATGGCTATGGATGCTATGGCTATGTCTACGGCTGCTGTGGCTCTGGCTCTGGCTGCTATGGATATGTCTATGGCTGCTATGGCTATGGCTGCTATAGCTATGGTTATGGCTATGGCTGCTAAGGCTATGGCTATGTCTACGGCTGCTGTGGCTCTGGCTCTGGCTGCTATAGCTATGGCTATGGCTGCTATGGCTATGGCTATGGCTGCTATGGCTATGGCTATGTCTACTATGGCTGCTATGGCTATGGCTATGGCTGCTATGACTGTGGCTATGGCTGCTATGGCTATGGCTGCTATGGCTATGGCTATGGCTGCTATGGCTATGGCTACGGCTATGGTTTTGGCGGCTATGGTTATGTCTATGGCTATGGCTGCAATGGCTATGCCTTTGGCTACTATGGCCATGGCTATGGCTTTGGCTACTATGGCCATGGCTGTGGCTGCTGTGGCTATGGCTATGGCTGCTATGGCTATGATTATGTCTATGGCTACTAAGGCTATGGCTATGTCTACGGCTGCTGTGGCTCTGGCTCTGGCAGCTATGGCTCTGGCTGCTATGGCAATGGCTATGGCCGCTATGGCTGTGGTTATGGCTGCTATGGCTATGGCAATGGCTGCTATGGCAATGGCTATTGCTGCTATGGCTACGGCTATGGCTGCTATGGCTATGGCTATGGCTTCTATGGCTATGGTTATGACTATGGCAGCTATGGCTATGGCTATGTCTGCTATGGCTATGGCTATGGCTGCGGCTATGGCTGCTATGGCTATGTCTATGGCTATGGCTGCTATGGCTATGGCTTTGGCTACTATGTCCATGGATATGGCTGCTATGGCTATGGCTATGGCTGCTATGGCTATGGTTATGTCTACGGCTGCTAAGGCTATGGCTATGTCTACGGCTGCTGTGGCTCGCCTCTGGCTGCTGTGGCTATGTCTATGGCTGCTATGGCTATGGCTATGGCTGCTGTGGCTGTGGTTATGGCTGCTATGGCTATGGCTATGGCTGCTATGGATATTTCTATGGCTGCTATGGCTATGGCTATGGCTATGGCTGCTATGGGTATGGCTATGGCTATGGCTGCTATGGCTATGTCTATGGCTGCTATGGCTATGGCTATGGCTATGGCTGCTATGACTGTGGCTATGGCTGCTATGGCTATGGCTGCTATGGCTATGGCTATGGTTGCTATGGCTATGGCTACGGCTATGGTTTTGGCGGCTATGGTTATGTCTATGGCTATGGCTGCAATGGCTATGGCTTTGGCTACTATGGCCATGGCTATGGCTTTGGCTACTATGGCCATGGCTGTGGCTGCTGTGGCTATGGCTATGGCTGCTATGGCTATGATTATGTCTATGGCTGCTAAGGCTATGGCTATGTCTACGGCTGCTGTGGCTCTGGCTCTGGCTGCTATGGCTCTGGCTGCTATGGCTATGGCTATGGCCGCTATGGCTCTGGTTATGGCTGCTATGGCTATGGCAATGACTGCTATGGCTATGGCTATGGCTGCGGCTGTTATGGCTATGGCTGCTATGGCTTTGGCTATGGCTGCTATGGCTATGGCTGTGGCTATGGCTGCTATGACTATGGCTATGGCTACGGCTGCTATGGCTATGGCTATGGCTATGGCTGCTATGGCTATGGCTACGGCTATGGTTTTGGCGGCTATGGCTATGTCTATGGCTATGGCTGCAATGGCTATGGCTTTGGCTACTATGGCCATGGCTATGGCTTTGGCTACTATGGCCATGGCTGTGGCTGCTGTGGCTATGGCTATGGCTGCTATGGCTATGATTATGTCTATGGCTGCTAAGGCTATGGCTATGTCTACGGCTGCTGTGGCTCTGGCTCTGGCTGCTATGGCTCTGGCTGCTATGGCTATGGCTATGGCCGCTGTGGCTGTGGTTATGGCTGCTATGGCTATGGCAATGGCTGCTATGGCTATGGCTATTGCTGCTATGGCTACGGCTATGGCTGCTATGGCTATGGCTATGGCTTCTATGGCTATGGTTATGACTATGGCAGCTATGGCTATGGCTATGACTGCTATGGCTATGGCTATGGCTACGGCTATGGCTGCTATGGCTATGTCTATGGCTATGGCTGCTATGGCTATGGCTTTGGCTACTATGTCCATGGATATGGCTGCTATGGCTATGGCTATGGCTGCTATGGCTATGGTTATGTCTACGGCTGCTAAGGCTATGGCTATGTCTACGGCTGCTGTGGCTCTGCCTCTGGCTGCTGTGGCTATGTCTATGGCTGCTATGGCTATGGCTATGGCTGCTGTGGCTGTGGTTATGGCTGCTATGGCTATGGCTATGGCTGCTATGGATATGGCTATGGCTGCTATGGCTATGGCTATCGCTATGGCTGCTATGGGTATGGCTATGGCTATGGCTGCTATGGCTATGTCTATGGCTCCTATGGCTATGGCTATGGCTATGGCTGCTATGACTGTGGCTATGGCTGCTATGGCTATGGCTGCTATGGCTATGGCTATGGCTGCTATGGCTATGGCTACGGCTATGGTTTTGGCGGCTATGGTTATGTCTATGGCTATGGCTGCAATGGCTATGGCTTTGGCTACTATGGCCATGGCTATGGCTTTGGCTACTATGGCCATGGCTGTGGCTGCTGTGGCTATGGCTATGGCTGCTATGGCTATGATTATGTCTATGGCTGCTAAGGCTATGGCTATGTCTACGGCTGCTGTGGCTCTGGCTCTGGCTGCTATGGCTCTGGCTGCTATGGCTATGGCTATGGCCGCTATGGCTGCGGTTATGGCTGCTATGACTATGGCTATGGCTGCTATGGCTACGGCTATGGCTGCTATGGCTATGGCTATGGCTGCAATGGCTGAGGTTATGACTATGGCAGCTATGGCTATGGCTACGGCTGCTATGGCTATGGATGCTATGGCTATGTCTACGGCTGCTGTGGCTCTGGCTCTGGCTGCTATGGATATGTCTATGGCTGCTATGGCTATGGCTGCTATAGCTATGGTTATGGCTATGGCTGCTAAGGCTATGGCTATGTCTACGGCTGCTGTGGCTCTGGCTCTGGCTGCTATAGCTATGGCTATGGCTGCTATGGCTATGGCTATGGCTGCTATGGCTATGGCTATGTCTACTATGGCTGCTATGGCTATGGCTATGGCTGCTATGGCTACGGCTGTGGCTGCTATGGCTATGGCTATGGCTATAGCTGCTATGGCTATGGCTATGACTATGGCTATTGCTGCTAAGGCTATGGCGATGGCTATGGCTGCTATGGCTATGGCTATGGCTGCTATGGCTGTGGTTATGTCTGCTATGGCTATGGCCATGACTGCTATGGCTATGGCTATGGCTGCTATGGGTATGGCTATGGCTATGGCTGCTATGGCTATGGCTATGGCTGCAATGGCTATGGCTATGGCTGCTATGGCTATGGCTATGGCGGCTATGGCTGCTATGGCTATGGCTATGGCTACTATGGCTATGGATACGGCTGCTATGGCTATGGCTATGGCTATGTCTGCTATGGCTATGGCTATGGCTGCTATGGCTATGGCTATGGCGACTATGGCTGCTATGGCTATGGCTATGGCTACTATGGCTATGGATACGCCTGCTATGGCTATGGCTATAGCTATGGCTGCTATGGCTATGGTTATGTCTATGGCTGCTAAGGATATGGCTATGTCTACGACTGCTGCGGCTCTGGCTCTCGCTGCTATGGATATGCCTATGGCTGCTATGGCTATGGCTATGGCTGCTATGGCTGTGGTTATGGCTGCAATGGCTATGGCAATGGCTGCTATGGCTATGGCTATGGCTGCGGCTGCTATGGCTACGGCTGCTATGGCTATGGCTATGGCTGCTATGGCTATGGCTATGGCTATGTCTGCTATGACTATGGCTACGGCCAAGGCTGCTATGGCTATGGCTATGGCTATGTCTGCTATGGCTATGGCTATGGCTAAGGCTGCTGTGGCTATGGCTATGGCCGCTTTGGCAATGGCTACAGCTGCTATGGCTATGGCTATGGCATTGGCTGCTATGGCTGTGGCTATGATTATGGCTGCTATGGCTGTGGCTATGTGTGTGTCTGCTATGGATATAGCTATGGTTGCTATGGCTCTGCCTACGGCTGCTATGGCTATCGCTATGGATGCTATGGCTATGGTTATGGCTGCATTGGCTATGGCTATGGCTGCAATGGCTATGGCTATGGCTGCTGTGGCTATGGCTTTGGCTACTATGTCCATGGATATGGCTGCTATGGCTATGGCTATGGCTGCTATGGCTATGGTTATGTCTACGGCTGCTAAGGCTATGGCTATGTCTACGGCTGCTGTGGCTCTGCCTCTGGCTGCTGTGGCTATGTCTATGGCTGCTATGGCTATGGCTATGGCTGCTGTGGCTGTGGTTATGGCTGCTATGGCTATGGCTATGGCTGCTATGGATATGGCTATGGCTGCTATGGCTATGGCTATCGCTATGGCTGCTATGGGTATGGCTATGGCTATGGCTGCTATGGCTATGTCTATGGCTGCTATGGCTATGGCTATGGCTATGGCTGCTATGACTGTGGCTATGGCTGCTATGGCAATGGCTGCTATGGCTATGGCTATGGCTGCTATGGCTATGGCTACGGCTATGGTTTTGGCGGCTATGGTTATGTCTATGGCTATGGCTGCAATGGCTATGGCTTTGGCTGCTATGGCCATGGCTATGGCTTTGGCTACTATGGCCATGGCTGTGGCTGCTGTGGCTATGGCTATGGCTGCTATGGCTATGATTATGTCTATGGCTGCTAAGGCTATGGCTATGTCTACGGCTGCTGTGGCTCTGGCTCTGGCTGCTATGGCTCTGGCTGTTATGGCTATGGCTATGGCCGCTATGGCTGCGGTTATGGCTGCTATGACTATGGCTATGGCTGCTATGGCTACGGCTATGGCTGCTATGGCTATGGCTATGGCTGCAATGGCTGAGGTTATGACTATGGCAGCTATGGCTATGGCTACGGCTGCTATGGCTATGGATGCTATGGCTATGTCTACGGCTGCTGTGGCTCTGGCTCTGGCTGCTATGGATATGTCTATGGCTGCTATGGCTATGGCTGCTATAGCTATGGTTATGGCTATGGCTGCTAAGGCTATGGCTATGTCTACGGCTGCTGTGGCTCTGGCTCTGGCTGCTATAGCTATGGCTATGGCTGCTATGGCTATGGCTATGGCTGCTATGGCTATGGCTATGTCTACTATGGCTGCTATGGCTATGGCTATGGCTGCTATGGCTACGGCTGTGGCTGCTATGGCTATGGCTATGGCTATAGCTGCTATGGCTATGGCTATGACTATGGCTATTGCTGCTAAGGCTATGGCGATGGCTATGGCTGCTATGGCTATGGCTATGGCTGCTATGGCTGTGGTTATGTCTGCTATGGCTATGGCCATGACTGCTATGGCTATGGCTATGGCTGCTATGGGTATGGCTATGGCTATGGCTGCTATGGCTATGGCTATGGCTGCAATGGCTATGGCTATGGCTGCTATGGCTATGGCTATGGCGGCTATGGCTGCTATGGCTATGGCTATGGCTACTATGGCTATGGATACGGCTGCTATGGCTATGGCTATGGCTATGTCTGCTATGGCTATGGCTATGGCTGCTATGGCTATGGCTATGGCGACTATGGCTGCTATGGCTATGGCTATGGCTACTATGGCTATGGATACGCCTGCTATGGCTATGGCTATAGCTATGGCTGCTATGGCTATGGTTATGTCTATGGCTGCTAAGGATATGGCTATGTCTACGACTGCTGCGGCTCTGGCTCTCGCTGCTATGGATATGCCTATGGCTGCTATGGCTATGGCTATGGCTGCTATGGCTGTGGTTATGGCTGCAATGGCTATGGCAATGGCTGCTATGGCTATGGCTATGGCTGCGGCTGCTATGGCTACGGCTGCTATGGCTATGGCTATGGCTGCTATGGCTATGGCTATGGCTATGGCTGCTATGACTATGGCTACGGCCAAGGCTGCTATGGCTATGGCTATGGCTATGTCTGCTATGGCTATGGCTATGGCTAAGGCTGCTGTGGCTATGGCTATGGCCGCTTTGGCAATGGCTACAGCTGCTATGGCTATGGCTATGGCATTGGCTGCTATGGCTGTGGCTATGATTATGGCTGCTATGGCTGTGGCTATGTGTGTGTCTGCTATGGATATAGCTATGGTTGCTGTGGCTCTGCCTACGGCTGCTATGGCTATCGCTATGGATGCTATGGCTATGGTTATGGCTGCATTGGCTATGGCTATGGCTGCTATGGCTACGGCTATGGCTGCTATGGCTATGGCTATGGCTGCAATGGCTCTGGCTATGGCTGCTATGGCTATGGCTTTGGCTACTATGTCCATGGATATGGCTGCTATGGCTATGGCTATGGCTGCTATGGCTATGGTTATGTCTACGGCTGCTAAGGCTATGGCTATGTCTACGGCTGCTGTGGCTCTGCCTCTGGCTGCTGTGGCTATGTCTATGGCTGCTTTGGCTATGGCTACGGCTATGGTTTTGGCGGCTATGGCTATGTCTATGGCTATGGCTGCAATGGCTATGGCTTTGGCTACTATGGCCATGGCTATGGCTTTGGCTACTATGGCCATGGCTGTGGCTGCTGTGGCTATGGCTATGGCTACTATGGCTATGGATACGGCTGCTATGGCTATGGCTATGGCTATGTCTGCTATGGCTATGGCTATGTCTGCTATGGCTATGGCTATGGCTAAGGCTGCTGTGGCTATGGCTATGGCCGCTTTGGCAATGGCTACAGCTGCTATGGCTATGGCTATGGCATTGGCTGCTATGGCTGTGGCTATGATTATGGCTGCTATGGCTGTGGCTATGTGTGTGTCTGCTATGGATATAGCTATGGTTGCTATGGCTCTGCCTACGGCTGCTATGGCTATCGCTATGGATGCTATGGCTATGGTTATGGCTGCATTGGCTATGGCTATGGCTGCTATGGCTACGGCTATGGCTGCTATGGCTATGGCTATGGCTGCAATGGCTATGGCTATGGCTGCTATGGCTATGGCTTTGGCTACTATGTCCATGGATATGGCTGCTATGGCTATGGCTATGGCTGCTATGGCTATGGTTATGTCTACGGCTGCTAAGGCTATGGCTATGTCTACGGCTGCTGTGGCTCTGCCTCTGGCTGCTGTGGCTATGTCTATGGCTGCTATGGCTATGGCTATGGCTGCTGTGGCTGTGGTTATGGCTGCTATGGCTATGGCTATGGCTGCTATGGATATGGCTATGGCTGCTATAGCTATGGCTATCGCTATGGCTGCTATGGGTATGGCTATGGCTATGGCTGCTATGGCTATGTCTATGGCTGCTATGGCTATGGCTATGGCTATGGCTGCTATGACTGTGGCTATGGCTGCTATGGCAATGGCTGCTATGGCTATGGCTATGGCTGCTATGGCTATGGCTACGGCTATGGTTTTGGCGGCTATGGTTATGTCTATGGCTATGGCTGCAATGGCTATGGCTTTGGCTACTATGGCCATGGCTATGGCTTTGGCTACTATGGCCATGGCTGTGGCTGCTGTGGCTATGGCTATGGCTGCTATGGCTATGATTATGTCTATGGCTGCTAAGGCTATGGCTATGTCTACGGCTGCTGTGGCTCTGGCTCTGGCTGCTATGGCTCTGGCTGCTATGGCTATGGCTATGGCCGCTATGGCTGCGGTTATGGCTGCTATGACTATGGCTATGGCTGCTATGGCTACGGCTATGGCTGCTATGGCTATGGCTATGGCTGCAATGGCTGAGGTTATGACTATGGCAGCTATGGCTATGGCTACGGCTGCTATGGCTATGGATGCTATGGCTATGTCTACGGCTGCTGTGGCTCTGGCTCTGGCTGCTATGGATATGTCTATGGCTGCTATGGCTATGGCTGCTATAGCTATGGTTATGGCTATGGCTGCTAAGGCTATGGCTATGTCTACGGCTGCTGTGGCTCTGGCTCTGGCTGCTATAGCTATGGCTATGGCTGCTATGGCTATGGCTATGGCTGCTATGGCTATGGCTATGTCTACTATGGCTGCTATGGCTATGGCTATGGCTGCTATGGCTACGGCTGTGGCTGCTATGGCTATGGCTATGGCTATAGCTGCTATGGCTATGGCTATGACTATGGCTATTGCTGCTAAGGCTATGGCGATGGCTATGGCTGCTATGGCTATGGCTATGGCTGCTATGGCTGTGGTTATGTCTGCTATGGCTATGGCCATGACTGCTATGGCTATGGATATGGCTGCTATGGCTATGGCTATGGCGGCTATGGCTGCTATGGCTATGGCTATGGCTACTATGGCTATGGATACGGCTGCTATGGCTATGGCTATGGCTATGTCTGCTATGGCTATGGCTATGGCTGCTATGGCTATGGCTATGGCGACTATGGCTGCTATGGCTATGGCTATGGCTACTATGGCTATGGATACGCCTGCTATGGCTATGGCTATAGCTATGGCTGCTATGGCTATGGTTATGTCTATGGCTGCTAAGGATATGGCTATGTCTACGACTGCTGCGGCTCTGGCTCTCGCTGCTATGGATATGCCTATGGCTGCTATGGCTATGGCTATGGCTGCTATGGCTGTGGTTATGGCTGCAATGGCTATGGCAATGGCTGCTATGGCTATGGCTATGGCTGCGGCTGCTATGGCTACGGCTGCTATGGCTATGGCTATGGCTGCTATGGCTATGGCTATGGCTATGTCTGCTATGACTATGGCTACGGCCAAGGCTGCTATGGCTATGGCTATGGCTATGTCTGCTATGGCTATGGCTATGGCTAAGGCTGCTGTGGCTATGGCTATGGCCGCTTTGGCAATGGCTACAGCTGCTATGGCTATGGCTATGGCATTGGCTGCTATGGCTGTGGCTATGATTATGGCTGCTATGGCTGTGGCTATGTGTGTGTCTGCTATGGATATAGCTATGGTTGCTCTGGCTCTGCCTACGGCTGCTATGGCTATCGCTATGGATGCTATGGCTATGGTTATGGCTGCATTGGCTATGGCTATGGCTGCTATGGCTACGGCTATGGCTGCTATGGCTGTGGCTATGGCTGCAATGGCTATGGCTATGGCTGCTATGGCTATGGCTTTGGCTACTATGTCCATGGATATGGCTGCTATGGCTATGGCTATGGCTGCTATGGCTATGGTTATGTCTACGGCTGCTAAGGCTATGGCTATGTCTACGGCTGCTGTGGCTCTGCCTCTGGCTGCTGTGGCTATGTCTATGGCTGCTATGGCTATGGCTATGGCTGCTGTGGCTGTGGTTATGGCTGCTATGGCTATGGCTATGGCTGCTATGGATATGGCTATGGCTGCTATGGCTATGGCTATCGCTATGGCTGCTATGGGTATGGCTATGGCTATGGCTGCTATGGCTATGTCTATGGCTGCTATGGCTATGGCTATGGCTATGGCTGCTATGACTGTGGCTATGGCTGCTATGGCAATGGCTGCTATGGCTATGGCTATGGCTGCTATGGCTATGGCTACGGCTATGGTTTTGGCGGCTATGGTTATGTCTATGGCTATGGCTGCAATGGCTATGGCTTTGGCTACTATGGCCATGGCTATGGCTTTGGCTACTATGGCCATGGCTGTGGCTGCTGTGGCTATGGCTATGGCTGCTATGGCTATGATTATGTCTATGGCTGCTAAGGCTATGGCTATGTCTACGGCTGCTGTGGCTCTGGCTCTGGCTGCTATGGCTCTGGCTGCTATGGCTACGGCTATGGCTGCTATGGCTATGGCTATGGCTGCAATGGCTGAGGTTATGACTATGGCAGCTATGGCTATGGCTACGGCTGCTATGGCTATGGATGCTATGGCTATGTCTACGGCTGCTGTGGCTCTGGCTCTGGCTGCTATGGATATGTCTATGGCTGCTATGGCTATGGCTGCTATAGCTATGGTTATGGCTATGGCTGCTAAGGCTATGGCTATGTCTACGGCTGCTGTGGCTCTGGCTCTGGCTGCTATAGCTATGGCTATGGCTGCTATGGCTATGGCTATGGCTGCTATGGCTATGGCTATGTCTACTATGGCTGCTATGGCTATGGCTATGGCTGCTATGGCTACGGCTGTGGCTGCTATGGCTATGGCTATGGCTATAGCTGCTATGGCTATGGCTATGACTATGGCTATTGCTGCTAAGGCTATGGCGATGGCTATGGCTGCTATGGCTATGGCTATGGCTGCTATGGCTGTGGTTATGTCTGCTATGGCTATGGCCATGACTGCTATGGCTATGGCTATGGCTGCTATGGGTATGGCTATGGCTATGGCTGCTATGGCTATGGCTATGGCTGCAATGGCTATGGCTATGGCTGCTATGGCTATGGCTATGGCGGCTATGGCTGCTATGGCTATGGCTATGGCTACTATGGCTATGGATACGGCTGCTATGGCTATGGCTATGGCTATGTCTGCTATGGCTATGGCTATGGCTGCTATGGCTATGGCTATGGCGACTATGGCTGCTATGGCTATGGCTATGGCTACTATGGCTATGGATACGCCTGCTATGGCTATGGCTATAGCTATGGCTGCTATGGCTATGGTTATGTCTATGGCTGCTAAGGATATGGCTATGTCTACGACTGCTGCGGCTCTGGCTCTCGCTGCTATGGATATGCCTATGGCTGCTATGGCTATGGCTATGGCTGCTATGGCTGTGGTTATGGCTGCAATGGCTATGGCAATGGCTGCTATGGCTATGGCTATGGCTGCGGCTGCTATGGCTACGGCTGCTATGGCTATGGCTATGGCTGCTATGGCTATGGCTATGGCTATGTCTGCTATGACTATGGCTACGGCCAAGGCTGCTATGGCTATGGCTATGGCTATGTCTGCTATGGCTATGGCTATGGCTAAGGCTGCTGTGGCTATGGCTATGGCCGCTTTGGCAATGGCTACAGCTGCTATGGCTATGGCTATGGCATTGGCTGCTATGGCTGTGGCTATGATTATGGCTGCTATGGCTGTGGCTATGTGTGTGTCTGCTATGGATATAGCTATGGTTGCTATGGCTCTGCCTACGGCTGCTATGGCTATCGCTATGGATGCTATGGCTATGGTTATGGCTGCATTGGCTATGGCTATGGCTGCTATGGCTACGGCTATGGCTGCTATGGCTATGGCTATGGCTGCAATGGCTATGGCTATGGCTGCTATGGCTATGGCTTTGGCTACTATGTCCATGGATATGGCTGCTATGGCTATGGCTATGGCTGCTATGGCTATGGTTATGTCTACGGCTGCTAAGGCTATGGCTATGTCTACGGCTGCTGTGGCTCTGCCTCTGGCTGCTGTGGCTATGTCTATGGCTGCTATGGCTATGGCTATGGCTGCTGTGGCTGTGGTTATGGCTGCTATGGCTATGGCTATGGCTGCTATGGATATGGCTATGGCTGCTATGGCTATGGCTATCGCTATGGCTGCTATGGGTATGGCTATGGCTATGGCTGCTATGGCTATGTCTATGGCTGCTATGGCTATGGCTATGGCTATGGCTGCTATGACTGTGGCTATGGCTGCTATGGCAATGGCTGCTATGGCTATGGCTATGGCTGCTATGGCTATGGCTACGGCTATGGTTTTGGCGGCTATGGTTATGTCTATGGCTATGGCTGCAATGGCTATGGCTTTGGCTACTATGGCCATGGCTATGGCTTTGGCTACTATGGCCATGGCTGTGGCTGCTGTGGCTATGGCTATGGCTGCTATGGCTATGATTATGTCTATGGCTGCTAAGGCTATGGCTATGTCTACGGCTGCTGTGGCTCTGGCTCTGGCTGCTATGGCTCTGGCTGCTATGGCTATGGCTATGGCCGCTATGGCTGCGGTTATGGCTGCTATGACTATGGCTATGGCTGCTATGGCTACGGCTATGGCTGCTATGGCTATGGCTATGGCTGCAATGGCTGAGGTTATGACTATGGCAGCTATGGCTATGGCTACGGCTGCTATGGCTATGGATGCTATGGCTATGTCTACGGCTGCTGTGGCTCTGGCTCTGGCTGCTATAGCTATGGCTATGGCTGCTATGGCTATGGCTATGGCTGCTATGGCTATGGCTATGGCTGCTATGGCTATGGCTATGGCGGCTATGGCTGCTATGGCTATGGCTATGGCTACTATGGCTATGGATACGGCTGCTATGGCTATGGCTATGGCTATGTCTGCTATGGCTATGGCTATGGCTGCTATGGTTATGGCTATGGCGACTATGGCTGCTATGGCTATGGCTATGGCTACTATGGCTGTGGATACGGCTGCTATGGCTATGGCTATGGCTATGTCTTCTATGGCTATGGCTATGGCTGCTATGGCTATGGCTATGGCTATGGCTATGGCTGCTATGGCTATGTCTTTGGCTATGGCTGCCATGGCTATGGTTTTGGATACTATGGCCATGGCTATGGCGGCTATGGCTATTTCTATGGCTGCTATGGCTATGGTTATGTCTATGGCCCCTAAGGCTATGGCTATGTCTACGGCTGCTGTGGCTCTGGCTCTGGCTGCTATGGCTATGGCTATGGCTGCTATGGCTATGGCTATGGCTGCTGTGGCTGTGGTTATGTCTGCTATGGCTTTGGCTATGGCTGCTATGGTTATGGCTATGGCTGCTATGGCTGTGGCTATGGCTATGGCTGCTTTGTCTATGGCTATGGCCATGACTGCTATGGCTATGGCTATGGCTGCTATGGGTTTGGCTATGGCTATGGCTGCTATGGCTATGGCTATGTCTGCTATGGCTATGGCTATGGCTATGGCTGCTATGGCTATGTCTATGGCTATAACTGCTATGGCTATGGCTATGGCTGCTATGGCTATGGCTATGGCTGCTATGGCTGTGGTTATGGCTGCTATGGCTATTGCTATGGCTGCTATGGCTATGGCTATGGCTGCTATGGCTATGGCTATGGCTATGGCTGCTATGGCTATGGCTATGACTACTATGGCTATGTCTATGGCTGCTATGGGTATGGCTATGCCTATGGCAGCTATGGCTATGGCTGCGGCTGCTATGGCTGTGGCTATGTCTGCTATGGCTATGGCTATGGCTGCTATGGCTATGGCTATGGCTGCTATGGCTATGGCTATGGCTATGGCTGCTATGGCTGTGGCTATGGCTATGACGGCTATGGCTATGGCTATGGCTGCTATGGGTATGGCTATGGCTATGGCTGCTATGGCTATGGCTATGGCTGCTATGGCTATGGCTATGGCTATGTCTGCTATGGCTATGGCTATAGCTATGACTGCTATGGCTATGGCTATGGCTGCTATGGGTATGGCTATGCCTATGGCTGCTATGGCTATGGCCATGACTGCTATGGCTATGTCTACGGCTGCTGTGGCTCTGGCTCTGGCTGCTATGGCTATGGCTATGGCTGCTATGGCTATGGCTATGGCTGCTATGGCTGTGGTTATGGCTGCTATGGCTATTGCTATGGCTGCTATGGCTATGGCTATGGCTGCTATGGCTATGGCTATGGCTATGGCTGCTATGGCTGTGGCTATGGCTATGACGGCTATGGCTATTGCTATGGCTGCTATGGGTATGGCTATAGCTATGGCTGCTATGGCTATGGCTATGGCTGCTATGGCTATGGCTATGGCTATGGCTGCTATGGCTATGGCTATAGCTATGACTGCTATGGCTATGGCTATGGCTGCTATGGGTATGGCTATGGCTATGGCTGCTATGGCTACGGCTTTGGCTACTATGGCGATTGGTATGGCTGCTATGGCTATGGCTATGGCTGCTATGGCTATGGCTACGGCTATGGTTGTGGCGGATATGGCTATGTCTATGGCTATGGCTACTATGGCTATGGATACGGCTGCTATGGCCATGGCTATGGCTATGTCTGCTATGGCTATGGCTATGGCTGCTATGGCTATGGCTATGGCTATGGCTATGGCTGCTATGGCTATGTCTTTGGCTATGGCTGCTATGGCTATGGTTTTGGATACTATGGCCATGGCTATGGCGGCTATGGCTATTTCTATGGCTGCTATGGCTATGGTTATGTCTATGGCCCCTAAGGCTATGGCTATGTCTACGGCTGCTGTGGCTCTGGCTCTGGCTGCTATGGCTATGGCTATGGCTGCTATGGCTATGGCTATGGCTGCTATGGCTATGGCTATGTCTGCTATGGCTATGGCTATGGCTATGGCTGCTATGGCTATGTCTATGGCTATAACTGCTATGGCTATGGCTATGGCTGCTATGGCTATGGCTATGGCTACTATGGCTATGGATACGGCTGCTATGGCTATGGCTATGGCTATGTCTGCTATGGCTATGGCTATGGCTGCTATGGCTATGGCTATGGCGACTATGGCTGCTATGGCTATGGCTATGGCTACTATGGCTATGGATACGCCTGCTATGGCTATGGCTATAGCTATGGCTGCTATGGCTATGGTTATGTCTATGGCTGCTAAGGATATGGCTATGTCTACGACTGCTGCGGCTCTGGCTCTCGCTGCTATGGATATGCCTATGGCTGCTATGGCTATGGCTATGGCTGCTATGGCTGTGGTTATGGCTGCAATGGCTATGGCAATGGCTGCTATGGCTATGGCTATGGCTGCGGCTGCTATGGCTACGGCTGCTATGGCTATGGCTATGGCTGCTATGGCTATGGCTATGGCTATGTCTGCTATGACTATGGCTACGGCCAAGGCTGCTATGGCTATGGCTATGGCTATGTCTGCTATGGCTATGGCTATGGCTAAGGCTGCTGTGGCTATGGCTATGGCCGCTTTGGCAATGGCTACAGCTGCTATGGCTATGGCTATGGCATTGGCTGCTATGGCTGTGGCTATGATTATGGCTGCTATGGCTGTGGCTATGTGTGTGTCTGCTATGGATATAGCTATGGTTGCTATGGCTCTGCCTACGGCTGCTATGGCTATCGCTATGGATGCTATGGCTATGGTTATGGCTGCATTGGCTATGGCTATGGCTGCTATGGCTACGGCTATGGCTGCTATGGCTATGGCTATGGCTGCAATGGCTATGGCTATGGCTGCTATGGCTATGGCTTTGGCTACTATGTCCATGGATATGGCTGCTATGGCTATGGCTATGGCTGCTATGGCTATGGTTATGTCTACGGCTGCTAAGGCTATGGCTATGTCTACGGCTGCTGTGGCTCTGCCTCTGGCTGCTGTGGCTATGTCTATGGCTGCTATGGCTATGGCTATGGCTGCTGTGGCTGTGGTTATGGCTGCTATGGCTATGGCTATGGCTGCTATGGATATGGCTATGGCTGCTATGGCTATGGCTATCGCTATGGCTGCTATGGGTATGGCTATGGCTATGGCTGCTATGGCTATGTCTATGGCTGCTATGGCTATGGCTATGGCTATGGCTGCTATGACTGTGGCTATGGCTGCTATGGCAATGGCTGCTATGGCTATGGCTATGGCTGCTATGGCTATGGCTACGGCTATGGTTTTGGCGGCTATGGTTATGTCTATGGCTATGGCTGCAATGGCTATGGCTTTGGCTACTATGGCCATTGCTATGGCTTTGGCTACTATGGCCATGGCTGTGGCTGCTGTGGCTATGGCTATGGCTGCTATGGCTATGATTATGTCTATGGCTGCTAAGGCTATGGCTATGTCTACGGCTGCTGTGGCTCTGGCTCTGGCTGCTATGGCTCTGGCTGCTATGGCTATGGCTATGGCCGCTATGGCTGCGGTTATGGCTGCTATGACTATGGCTATGGCTGCTATGGCTACGGCTATGGCTGCTATGGCTATGGCTATGGCTGCAATGGCTGAGGTTATGACTATGGCAGCTATGGCTATGGCTACGGCTGCTATGGCTATGGATGCTATGGCTATGTCTACGGCTGCTGTGGCTCTGGCTCTGGCTGCTATAGCTATGGCTATGGCTGCTATGGCTATGGCTATGGCTGCTATGGCTATGGCTATGGCTGCTATGGCTATGGCTATGGCGGCTATGGCTGCTATGGCTATGGCTATGGCTACTATGGCTATGGATACGGCTGCTATGGCTATGGCTATGGCTATGTCTGCTATGGCTATGGCTATGGCTGCTATGGTTATGGCTATGGCGACTATGGCTGCTATGGCTATGGCTATGGCTACTATGGCTGTGGATACGGCTGCTATGGCTATGGCTATGGCTATGTCTTCTATGGCTATGGCTATGGCTGCTATGGCTATGGCTATGGCTATGGCTATGGCTGGTATGGCTATGTCTTTGGCTATGGCTGCCATGGCTATGGTTTTGGATACTATGGCCATGGCTATGGCGGCTATGGCTATTTCTATGGCTGCTATGGCTATGGTTATGTCTATGGCCCCTAAGGCTATGGCTATGTCTACGGCTGCTGTGGCTCTGGCTCTGGCTGCTATGGCTATGGCTATGGCTGCTATGGCTATGGCTATGGCTGCTGTGGCTGTGGTTATGTCTGCTATGGCTTTGGCTATGGCTGCTATGGTTATGGCTATGGCTGCTATGGCTGTGGCTATGGCTATGGCTGCTTTGTCTATGGCTATGGCCATGACTGCTATGGCTATGGCTATGGCTGCTATGGGTTTGGCTATGGCTATGGCTGCTATGGCTATGGCTATGTCTGCTATGGCTATGGCTATGGCTATGGCTGCTATGGCTATGTCTATGGCTATAACTGCTATGGCTATGGCTATGGCTGCTATGGCTATGGCTATGGCTGCTATGGCTGTGGTTATGGCTGCTATGGCTATTGCTATGGCTGCTATGGCTATGGCTATGGCTGCTATGGCTATGGCTATGGCTATGGCTGCTATGGCTATGGCTATGGCTATGACTACTATGGCTATGTCTATGGCTGCTATGGGTATGGCTATGCCTATGGCAGCTATGGCTATGGCTGCGGCTGCTATGGCTGTGGCTATGTCTGCTATGGCTATGGCTATGGCTGCTATGGCTATGGCTATGGCTGCTATGGCTATGGCTATGGCTATGGCTGCTATGGCTGTGGCTATGGCTATGACGGCTATGGCTATGGCTATGGCTGCTATGGGTATGGCTATGGCTATGGCTGCTATGGCTATGGCTATGGCTGCTATGGCTATGGCTATGGCTATGTCTGCTATGGCTATGGCTATAGCTATGACTGCTATGGCTATGGCTATGGCTGCTATGGGTATGGCTATGCCTATGGCTGCTATGGCTATGGCCATGACTGCTATGGCTATGTCTACGGCTGCTGTGGCTCTGGCTCTGGCTGCTATGGCTATGGCTATGGCTGCTATGGCTATGGCTATGGCTGCTATGGCTGTGGTTATGGCTGCTATGGCTATTGCTATGGCTGCTATGGCTATGGCTATGGCTGCTATGGCTATGGCTATGGCTATGGCTGCTATGGCTGTGGCTATGGCTATGACGGCTATGGCTATTGCTATGGCTGCTATGGGTATGGCTATAGCTATGACTGCTATGGCTATGTCTACGGCTGCTGTGGCTCTGGCTCTGGCTGCTATGGCTATGGCTATGGCTGCTATGGCTATGGCTATGGCTGCTATGGCTGTGGCTATGGCTGCTATGGCTGTGGCTATGGCTATGACGGCTATGGCTATTGCTATGGCTGCTATGGGTATGGCTATAGCTATGACGGCTATGGCTATGGCTATGGCTGCTATGGGTATGGCTATGGCTATGGCTGCTATGGCTATGGCTATGGCTGCTATGGCTATGGCTATGGCTATGTCTGCTATGGCTATGGCTATAGCTATGACTGCTATGGCTATGGCTATGGCTGCTATGGGTATGGCTATGCCTATGGCTGCTATGGCTATGGCCATGGCTGCTATGGCTACGGCTGTGGCTGCTATGGCTATGGCTATGGCTATAGCTGCTATGGCTATGGCTATGACTATGGCTATTGCTGCTAAGGCTATGGCGATGGCTATGGCTGCTATGGCTATGGCTATGGCTGCTATGGCTGTGGTTATGTCTGCTATGGCTATGGCCATGACTGCTATGGCTATGGCTATGGCTGCTATGGGTATGGCTATGGCTATGGCTGCTATGGCTATGGCTATGGCTGCAATGGCTATGGCTATGGCTGCTATGGCTATGGCTATGGCGGCTATGGCTGCTATGGCTATGGCTATGGCTACTATGGCTATGGATACGGCTGCTATGGCTATGGCTATGGCTATGTCTGCTATGGCTATGGCTATGGCTGCTATGGCTATGGCTATGGCGACTATGGCTGCTATGGCTATGGCTATGGCTACTATGGCTATGGATACGCCTGCTATGGCTATGGCTATAGCTATGGCTGCTATGGCTATGGTTATGTCTATGGCTGCTAAGGATATGGCTATGTCTACGACTGCTGCGGCTCTGGCTCTCGCTGCTATGGATATGCCTATGGCTGCTATGGCTATGGCTATGGCTGCTATGGCTGTGGTTATGGCTGCAATGGCTATGGCAATGGCTGCTATGGCTATGGCTATGGCTGCGGCTGCTATGGCTACGGCTGCTATGGCTATGGCTATGGCTGCTATGGCTATGGCTATGGCTATGTCTGCTATGACTATGGCTACGGCCAAGGCTGCTATGGCTATGGCTATGGCTATGTCTGCTATGGCTATGGCTATGGCTAAGGCTGCTGTGGCTATGGCTATGGCCGCTTTGGCAATGGCTACAGCTGCTATGGCTATGGCTATGGCATTGGCTGCTATGGCTGTGGCTATGATTATGGCTGCTATGGCTGTGGCTATGTGTGTGTCTGCTATGGATATAGCTATGGTTGCTATGGCTCTGCCTACGGCTGCTATGGCTATCGCTATGGATGCTATGGCTATGGTTATGGCTGCATTGGCTATGGCTATGGCTGCTATGGCTACGGCTATGGCTGCTATGGCTATGGCTATGGCTGCAATGGCTATGGCTATGGCTGCTATGGCTATGGCTTTGGCTACTATGTCCATGGATATGGCTGCTATGGCTATGGCTATGGCTGCTATGGCTATGGTTATGTCTACGGCTGCTAAGGCTATGGCTATGTCTACGGCTGCTGTGGCTCTGCCTCTGGCTGCTGTGGCTATGTCTATGGCTGCTATGGCTATGGCTATGGCTGCTGTGGCTGTGGTTATGGCTGCTATGGCTATGGCTATGGCTGCTATGGATATGGCTATGGCTGCTATGGCTATGGCTATCGCTATGGCTGCTATGGGTATGGCTATGGCTATGGCTGCTATGGCTATGTCTATGGCTGCTATGGCTATGGCTATGGCTATGGCTGCTATGACTGTGGCTATGGCTGCTATGGCAATGGCTGCTATGGCTATGGCTATGGCTGCTATGGCTATGGCTACGGCTATGGTTTTGGCGGCTATGGTTATGTCTATGGCTATGGCTGCAATGGCTATGGCTTTGGCTACTATGGCCATGGCTATGGCTTTGGCTACTATGGCCATGGCTGTGGCTGCTGTGGCTATGGCTATGGCTGCTATGGCTATGATTATGTCTATGGCTGCTAAGGCTATGGCTATGTCTACGGCTGCTGTGGCTCTGGCTCTGGCTGCTATGGCTCTGGCTGCTATGGCTATGGCTATGGCCGCTATGGCTGCGGTTATGGCTGCTATGACTATGGCTATGGCTGCTATGGCTACGGCTATGGCTGCTATGGCTATGGCTATGGCTGCAATGGCTGAGGTTATGACTATGGCAGCTATGGCTATGGCTACGGCTGCTATGGCTATGGATGCTATGGCTATGTCTACGGCTGCTGTGGCTCTGGCTCTGGCTGCTATAGCTATGGCTATGGCTGCTATGGCTATGGCTATGGCTGCTATGGCTATGGCTATGGCTGCTATGGCTATGGCTATGGCGGCTATGGCTGCTATGGCTATGGCTATGGCTACTATGGCTATGGATACGGCTGCTATGGCTATGGCTATGGCTATGTCTGCTATGGCTATGGCTATGGCTGCTATGGTTATGGCTATGGCGACTATGGCTGCTATGGCTATGGCTATGGCTACTATGGCTGTGGATACGGCTGCTATGGCTATGGCTATGGCTATGTCTTCTATGGCTATGGCTATGGCTGCTATGGCTATGGCTATGGCTATGGCTATGGCTGCTATGGCTATGTCTTTGGCTATGGCTGCCATGGCTATGGTTTTGGATACTATGGCCATGGCTATGGCGGCTATGGCTATTTCTATGGCTGCTATGGCTATGGTTATGTCTATGGCCCCTAAGGCTATGGCTATGTCTACGGCTGCTGTGGCTCTGGCTCTGGCTGCTATGGCTATGGCTATGGCTGCTATGGCTATGGCTATGGCTGCTGTGGCTGTGGTTATGTCTGCTATGGCTTTGGCTATGGCTGCTATGGTTATGGCTATGGCTGCTATGGCTGTGGCTATGGCTATGGCTGCTTTGTCTATGGCTATGGCCATGACTGCTATGGCTATGGCTATGGCTGCTATGGGTTTGGCTATGGCTATGGCTGCTATGGCTATGGCTATGTCTGCTATGGCTATGGCTATGGCTATGGCTGCTATGGCTATGTCTATGGCTATAACTGCTATGGCTATGGCTATGGCTGCTATGGCTATGGCTATGGCTGCTATGGCTGTGGTTATGGCTGCTATGGCTATTGCTATGGCTGCTATGGCTATGGCTATGGCTGCTATGGCTATGGCTATGGCTATGGCTGCTATGGCTATGGCTATGACTACTATGGCTATGTCTATGGCTGCTATGGGTATGGCTATGCCTATGGCAGCTATGGCTATGGCTGCGGCTGCTATGGCTGTGGCTATGTCTGCTATGGCTATGGCTATGGCTGCTATGGCTATGGCTATGGCTGCTATGGCTATGGCTATGGCTATGGCTGCTATGGCTGTGGCTATGGCTATGACGGCTATGGCTATGGCTATGGCTGCTATGGGTATGGCTATGGCTATGGCTGCTATGGCTATGGCTATGGCTGCTATGGCTATGGCTATGGCTATGTCTGCTATGGCTATGGCTATAGCTATGACTGCTATGGCTATGGCTATGGCTGCTATGGGTATGGCTATGCCTATGGCTGCTATGGCTATGGCCATGACTGCTATGGCTATGTCTACGGCTGCTGTGGCTCTGGCTCTGGCTGCTATGGCTATGGCTATGGCTGCTATGGCTATGGCTATGGCTGCTATGGCTGTGGTTATGGCTGCTATGGCTATTGCTATGGCTGCTATGGCTATGGCTATGGCTGCTATGGCTATGGCTATGGCTATGGCTGCTATGGCTGTGGCTATGGCTATGACGGCTATGGCTATTGCTATGGCTGCTATGGGTATGGCTATAGCTATGGCTGCTATGGCTATGGCTATGGCTGCTATGGCTATGGCTATGGCTATGGCTGCTATGGCTATGGCTATAGCTATGACTGCTATGGCTATGGCTATGGCTGCTATGGGTATGGCTATGGCTATGGCTGCTATGGCTACGGCTTTGGCTACTATGGCGATTGGTATGGCTGCTATGGCTATGGCTATGGCTGCTATGGCTATGGCTACGGCTATGGTTGTGGCGGATATGGCTATGTCTATGGCTATGGCTACTATGGCTATGGATACGGCTGCTATGGCCATGGCTATGGCTATGTCTGCTATGGCTATGGCTATGGCTGCTATGGCTATGGCTATGGCTATGGCTATGGCTGCTATGGCTATGTCTTTGGCTATGGCTGCTATGGCTATGGTTTTGGATACTATGGCCATGGCTATGGCGGCTATGGCTATTTCTATGGCTGCTATGGCTATGGTTATGTCTATGGCCCGTAAGGCTATGGCTATGTCTACGGCTGCTGTGGCTCTGGCTCTGGCTGCTATGGCTATGGCTATGGCTGCTATGGCTATGGCTATGGCTGCTATGGCTATGGCTATGTCTGCTATGGCTATGGCTATGGCTATGGCTGCTATGGCTATGTCTATGGCTATAACTGCTATGGCTATGGCTATGGCTGCTATGGCTATGGCTATGGCTACTATGGCTATGGATACGGCTGCTATGGCTATGGCTATGGCTATGTCTGCTATGGCTATGGCTATGGCTGCTATGGCTATGGCTATGGCGACTATGGCTGCTATGGCTATGGCTATGGCTACTATGGCTATGGATACGCCTGCTATGGCTATGGCTATAGCTATGGCTGCTATGGCTATGGTTATGTCTATGGCTGCTAAGGATATGGCTATGTCTACGACTATTGCGGCTCTGGCTCTCGCTGCTATGGATATGCCTATGGCTGCTATGGCTATGGCTATGGCTGCTATGGCTGTGGTTATGGCTGCAATGGCTATGGCAATGGCTGCTATGGCTATGGCTATGGCTGCGGCTGCTATGGCTACGGCTGCTATGGCTATGGCTATGGCTGCTATGGCTATGGCTATGGCTATGTCTGCTATGACTATGGCTACGGCCAAGGCTGCTATGGCTATGGCTATGGCTATGTCTGCTATGGCTATGGCTATGGCTAAGGCTGCTGTGGCTATGGCTATGGCCGCTTTGGCAATGGCTACAGCTGCTATGGCTATGGCTATGGCATTGGCTGCTATGGCTGTGGCTATGATTATGGCTGCTATGGCTGTGGCTATGTGTGTGTCTGCTATGGATATAGCTATGGTTGCTATGGCTCTGCCTACGGCTGCTATGGCTATCGCTATGGATGCTATGGCTATGGTTATGGCTGCATTGGCTATGGCTATGGCTGCTATGGCTACGGCTATGGCTGCTATGGCTATGGCTATGGCTGCAATGGCTATGGCTATGGCTGCTATGGCTATGGCTTTGGCTACTATGTCCATGGATATGGCTGCTATGGCTATGGCTATGGCTGCTATGGCTATGGTTATGTCTACGGCTGCTAAGGCTATGGCTATGTCTACGGCTGCTGTGGCTCTGCCTCTGGCTGCTGTGGCTATGTCTATGGCTGCTATGGCTATGGCTATGGCTGCTGTGGCTGTGGTTATGGCTGCTATGGCTATGGCTATGGCTGCTATGGATATGGCTATGGCTGCTATGGCTATGGCTATCGCTATGGCTGCTATGGGTATGGCTATGGCTATGGCTGCTATGGCTATGTCTATGGCTGCTATGGCTATGGCTATGGCTATGGCTGCTATGACTGTGGCTATGGCTGCTATGGCAATGGCTGCTATGGCTATGGCTATGGCTGCTATGGCTATGGCTACGGCTATGGTTTTGGCGGCTATGGTTATGTCTATGGCTATGGCTGCAATGGCTATGGCTTTGGCTACTATGGCCATTGCTATGGCTTTGGCTACTATGGCCATGGCTGTGGCTGCTGTGGCTATGGCTATGGCTGCTATGGCTATGATTATGTCTATGGCTGCTAAGGCTATGGCTATGTCTACGGCTGCTGTGGCTCTGGCTCTGGCTGCTATGGCTCTGGCTGCTATGGCTATGGCTATGGCCGCTATGGCTGCGGTTATGGCTGCTATGACTATGGCTATGGCTGCTATGGCTACGGCTATGGCTGCTATGGCTATGGCTATGGCTGCAATGGCTGAGCTTATGACTATGGCAGCTATGGCTATGGCTACGGCTGCTATGGCTATGGATGCTATGGCTATGTCTACGGCTGCTGTGGCTCTGGCTCTGGCTGCTATAGCTATGGCTATGGCTGCTATGGCTATGGCTATGGCTGCTATGGCTATGGCTATGGCTGCTATGGCTATGGCTATGGCGGCTATGGCTGCTATGGCTATGGCTATGGCTACTATGGCTATGGATACGGCTGCTATGGCTATGGCTATGGCTATGTCTGCTATGGCTATGGCTATGGCTGCTATGGTTATGGCTATGGCGACTATGGCTGCTATGGCTATGGCTATGGCTACTATGGCTGTGGATACGGCTGCTATGGCTATGGCTATGGCTATGTCTTCTATGGCTATGGCTATGGCTGCTATGGCTATGGCTATGGCTATGGCTATGGCTGGTATGGCTATGTCTTTGGCTATGGCTGCCATGGCTATGGTTTTGGATACTATGGCCATGGCTATGGCGGCTATGGCTATTTCTATGGCTGCTATGGCTATGGTTATGTCTATGGCCCCTAAGGCTATGGCTATGTCTACGGCTGCTGTGGCTCTGGCTCTGGCTGCTATGGCTATGGCTATGGCTGCTATGGCTATGGCTATGGCTGCTGTGGCTGTGGTTATGTCTGCTATGGCTTTGGCTATGGCTGCTATGGTTATGGCTATGGCTGCTATGGCTGTGGCTATGGCTATGGCTGCTTTGTCTATGGCTATGGCCATGACTGCTATGGCTATGGCTATGGCTGCTATGGGTTTGGCTATGGCTATGGCTGCTATGGCTATGGCTATGTCTGCTATGGCTATGGCTATGGCTATGGCTGCTATGGCTATGTCTATGGCTATAACTGCTATGGCTATGGCTATGGCTGCTATGGCTATGGCTATGGCTGCTATGGCTGTGGTTATGGCTGCTATGGCTATTGCTATGGCTGCTATGGCTATGGCTATGGCTGCTATGGCTATGGCTATGGCTATGGCTGCTATGGCTATGGCTATGGCTATGACTACTATGGCTATGTCTATGGCTGCTATGGGTATGGCTATGCCTATGGCAGCTATGGCTATGGCTGCGGCTGCTATGGCTGTGGCTATGTCTGCTATGGCTATGGCTATGGCTGCTATGGCTATGGCTATGGCTGCTATGGCTATGGCTATGGCTATGGCTGCTATGGCTGTGGCTATGGCTATGACGGCTATGGCTATGGCTATGGCTGCTATGGGTATGGCTATGGCTATGGCTGCTATGGCTATGGCTATGGCTGCTATGGCTATGGCTATGGCTATGTCTGCTATGGCTATGGCTATAGCTATGACTGCTATGGCTATGGCTATGGCTGCTATGGGTATGGCTATGCCTACGGCTGCTATGGCTATGGCCATGACTGCTATGGCTATGTCTACGGCTGCTGTGGCTCTGGCTCTGGCTGCTATGGCTATGGCTATGGCTGCTATGGCTATGGCTATGGCTGCTATGGCTGTGGTTATGGCTGCTATGGCTATTGCTATGGCTGCTATGGCTATGGCTATGGCTGCTATGGCTATGGCTATGGCTATGGCTGCTATGGCTGTGGCTATGGCTATGACGGCTATGGCTATTGCTATGGCTGCTATGGGTATGGCTATAGCTATGGCTGCTATGGCTATGGCTATGGCTGCTATGGCTATGGCTATGGCTATGGCTGCTATGGCTATGGCTATAGCTATGACTGCTATGGCTATGGCTATGGCTGCTATGGGTATGGCTATGGCTATGGCTGCTATGGCTACGGCTTTGGCTACTATGGCGATTGGTATGGCTGCTATGGCTATGGCTATGGCTGCTATGGCTATGGCTACGGCTATGGTTGTGGCGGATATGGCTATGTCTATGGCTATGGCTACTATGGCTATGGATACGGCTGCTATGGCCATGGCTATGGCTATGTCTGCTATGGCTATGGCTATGGCTGCTATGGCTATGGCTATGGCTATGGCTATGGCTGCTATGGCTGCTATGGCTATGTCTTTGGCTATGGCTGCTATGGCTATGGTTTTGGATACTATGGCCATGGCTATGGCGGCTATGGCTATTTCTATGGCTGCTATGGCTATGGTTATGTCTATGGCCCCTAAGGCTATGGCTATGTCTACGGCTGCTGTGGCTCTGGCTCTGGCTGCTATGGCTATGGCTATGGCTGCTATGGCTATGGCTATGGCTGCTGTGGCTGTGGTTATGTCTGCTATGGCTATGGCTATGGCTGCTATGGTTATGGCTATGGCTGCTATGGCTGTGGCTATGGCTATGGCTGCTTTGTCTATGGCTATGGCCATGACTGCTATGGCTATGGCTATGGCTGCTATGGGTTTGGCTATGGCTATGGCTGCTATGGCTATGGCTATGTCTGCTATGGCTATGGCTATGGCTATGGCTGCTATGGCTATGTCTATGGCTATAACTGCTATGGCTATGGCTATGGCTGCTATGGCTATGGCTATGGCTGCTATGGCTGTGGTTATGGCTGCTATGGCTATTGCTATGGCTGCTATGGCTATGGCTATGGCTGCTATGGCTATGGCTATGGCTATGGCTGCTATGGCTATGGCTATGGCTATGACTGCTATGGCTATGTCTATGGCTGCTATGGGTATGGCTATGCCTATGGCAGCTATGGCTATGGCTATGGCTGCTATGGCTGTGGCTATGTCTGCTATGGCTATGGCTATGGCTGCTATGGCTATGGCTATGGCTGCTATGGCTATGGCTATGGCCATGGCTGCTATGGCTATGGCTATGGCTATGACTGCTATGGCTATGGCTATGGCTGCTACGGCTATGGCTATGGCTATGGCTATGGCTGCTGTGGCTATGGCTGTTATGGCTATGGCTATGGCTATGACTGCTATGGCTATGGCTATGGCTGCTATGGCTATCGCTATGGCTGCTATGGCTATGGCTATGGCTGCTATGGCTATGGTTAAGGCTATGAATGCTAAGGCTATGGCTATGTCTACGGCTGCTGTGGCTCTGTCTCCGGCTGCTATGGGTATGCCTATGGCTGCTATGGCTATGGCTATGGCTGCTATGGCTATGGCTATGGCTGCTATGGCTGTGGTTATGGCTGCTATGGCTATTGCTATGGCTGCTATGGCTATGGCTATGGCTGCTATGGCTATGGCTATGGCTATGGCTGCTATGGCTACGGCTATGGTTTTGGCGGCTATGGCTATGTCTATGGATACGGCTGCTATGGCCATGGCTATGGCTATGGCTATGGCTGCTATGGCTACGGCTGTGGCTGCTATGGCTATGGCTATGGCTGCGGCTGCTATGGCCATGACTGCTACGGCTATGGCTATGGCTGCTATGGGTATGGCTATGGCTATGGCTGCTATGGCTATGGCTATGGCTGCTATGGCTATGGCTATGTCTACTATGGCTGCTATGGCTATGGCTATGGCTGCTATGGCTACGGCTGTGGCTGCTATGGCTATGGCTATGGCTATAGCTGCTATGGCTATGCCTATGACTATGGCTATTGCTGCTAAGGCTATGGCGATGGCTATGGCTGCTACGGCTGTGGCTATGGCTGCTATGGCTGCTACGGCTGTGGCTATGGCTGCTATGGCTGTGACTATGGCTGCCATGGCTATGGCTATGGCTGCTATGGCTATGGTTCTGTGTATGGCTGCTAAGGCTATGGCTATGACTACGGCTGCTGTGGCTCTGGCTCTGGCTGCTATGGCTATGGCTGCTATGGCTATGGTTCTGTGTATGGCTGCTAAGGCTATGGCTATGACTACGGCTGCTGTGGCTCTGGCTCTGGCTGCTATGGCTATGGCTATGGCTGCTATGGCTATGGCTATGGCTGCTATGGCTATGGCTATGGTTGCTATGGCTGTGGTTATGTCTGCTATGGCTATGGCTATGGCTGCTATGGTTATGGCTATGGCTGCTATGGCTGTGGCTATGGCTGCGGCTGCTATGGCTATGGCTGCTCTGGCTATGGCTATGGCTAAGGCTGCTGTGGCTATGGCTATGGCCGCTTTGGCAATGGCTACAGCTGCTATGGCTATGGCTATGGCATTGGCTGCTATGGCTATGGCTATGATTATGGCTGCTATGGCTGTGGCTATGTGTGTGTCTACTATGGATATAGCTATGGCTGCTATGGCTCTGCCTACGGCTGCTATGGCTATCGCTATGGCTGCTATGGCTATGGATATGGCTGATATGGCTGTGGCTATGGCTATGGCTGCTATGACTATGGCTATGGCTGCTATGGCTATCGCTATGGCTGCTGTGACTGTGGCTATGGCTACGGCTATGGCTGCTATGTCCGCCATGGCTGTGGCTATGGCTGCTATGGCTATCGCTATGGCTGCTATGACTATGGCTATGGCTGCTATGGCTATGGCTATTGCTGCTATGGCTACGGCTATGGCTGCTATGGCTATGGCAATGGCTTCTATGGCTATGGTTGTGACTATGGCAGCTATGGCTATGGCTATGGCTGCTATGGCTATGGCTATGGCTACGGCTATGGCTGCTATGGCTATGTCTATGGCTATGGCTGCGATGGCTATGGCTATAGCTATGGCTGCTATGGCTATGGTTATGTGTATGGCTGCTAAGGATATGGCTATGTCTACGGCTGCTGCGGCTCTGGCTCTCGCTGCTATGGATATGCCTATGGCTGCTATGGCTATGGCTATGGCTGCTATGGCTGTGGTTATGGCTGCAATGGCTATGGCAATGGCTGCTATGGCTATGGCTATGGCTGCGGCTGCTATGGCTACGGCTGCTATGGCTATGGCTATGGCTGCTATGGCTATGGCTATGGCTATGTCTGCTATGACTATGGCTACGGCCAAGGCTGCTATGGCTACGGCTATGGCTATGTCTGCTATGGCTATGGCTATGGCTAAGGCTGCTGTGGCTATGGCAATGGCCGCTTTGGCAATGGCTACAGCTGCTATGGCTATGGCTATGGCATTGGCTGCTATGGCTATGGCTATGATTATGGCTGCTATGGCTGTGGCTATGTGTGTGTCTGCTATGGATATAGCTATGGTTGCTATGGCTCTGCCTACGGCTGCTATGGCTATCGCTATGGATGCTATGGCTATCGTTATGGCTGCATTGGCTATGGCTATGGCTGCTATGGCTACGGCTATGGCTGCTATGGCTATGGCGATGGCTGCAATGGCTATGGCTATGGCTGCTATGGCTTTGGCTATGGCTATGGCTATGGCTATGACTGCTATGGCTATGGCTATGGCGGCTATGGGTATGGCTATGGCTGCTATGGCCATGGCTATGGCTATGGCTATGGATGCTATGGCTATGTCTATGGCTATGGCTGCTATGGCTATGGCTTTGGCTACTATGGCCATGCCTATGGCAGCTATGGCTATGGCTATGGCTGCTATGGCTGTGGTTATGTCTTCTATGGCTATGGCTATGGCTGCTATGGTTATGGCTATGGCTGCTATGGCTGTGGCTATGGCTATGTCTGCTTTGTCTCTGGCTCTGGCCATGATTGCTATGGCTATGGCTATGGCTGCTATGGGTATGGCTATGGCTATGGCTGCTATGGCTATGGCTATGTCTGCTATGGCTATGGCTATGGCTATAGCTGCTATGGCTATGTCTATGGCTATGACTGCTATGGCTATGGCTATGGCTGCTATGGCTATGGCTATGGCTGCTGTGGCTGTGGCTATGGCTGCTATGGCTATTGCTATGGCTGCTATGGCTATGGCTATCTCTGCTATGGCTATGGCTATGGCTATGGCTATGGCTGCTATGGCTATGGCTATGGCTATGACTGCTATGGCTATGGCTATGGCCGCTATGGATATGGCTATGGCTATGGCTGCTATGGCTACGGCTTTGGCTACTATGGCCATTGGTATGGCTGCTATGGCTATGGCTATGGCTGCTATGGCTATGGCTACGGCTATGGTTTTGGCGGCTATGGCTATGTCTATGGCTATGGCTGCAATGGCTATGGCTTTGGCTACTATGGCCATGGCTATGGCTTTGGCTACTATGGCCATGGCTGTGGCTGCTGTGGCTATGGCTATGGCTGCTATGGCTATGATTACGTCTATGGCTGCTAAGGCTATGGCTATGTCTACGGCTGCTGTGGCTCTGGCTCTGGCTGCTATGGCTCTGGCTGTTATGGCTATGGCTATGGCCGCTATGGCTGTGGTTATGGCTGCTATGGCTATGGCAATGGCTGCTATGGCTATGGCTATGGCTATAGCTGCTATGGCTATGGCTATGACTATGGCTATTGCTGCTATGGCTATGGCTATGTCTACTATGGCTGCTATGGCTATGGCTATGGCTGCTATGGCTACGGCTGTGGCTGCTATGGCTATGGCTATGGCTGCGGCTGCTATGGCCATGACTGCTACGGCTATGGCTATGGCTGCTATGGGTATGGCTATGGCTATGGCTGCTATGGCTATGGCTATGGCTGCTATGGCTATGGCTATGTCTACTATGGCTGCTATGGCTATGGCTATGGCTGCTATGGCTACGGCTGTGGCTGCTATGGCTATGGCTATGGCTATAGCTGCTATGGCTATGCCTATGACTATGGCTATTGCTGCTAAGGCTATGGCGATGGCTATGGCTGCTACGGCTGTGGCTATGGCTGCTATGGCTGCTACGGCTGTGGCTATGGCTGCTATGGCTGTGACTATGGCTGCCATGGCTATGGCTATGGCTGCTATGGCTATGGTTCTGTGTATGGCTGCTAAGGCTATGGCTATGACTACGGCTGCTGTGGCTCTGGCTCTGGCTGCTATGGCTATGGCTGCTATGGCTATGGTTCTGTGTATGGCTGCTAAGGCTATGGCTATGACTACGGCTGCTGTGGCTCTGGCTCTGGCTGCTATGGCTATGGCTATGGCTGCTATGGCTATGGCTATGGCTGCTATGGCTATGGCTATGGTTGCTATGGCTGTGGTTATGTCTGCTATGGCTATGGCTATGGCTGCTATGGTTATGGCTATGGCTGCTATGGCTGTGGCTATGGCTGCGGCTGCTATGGCTATGGCTGCTCTGGCTATGGCTATGGCTAAGGCTGCTGTGGCTATGGCTATGGCCGCTTTGGCAATGGCTACAGCTGCTATGGCTATGGCTATGGCATTGGCTGCTATGGCTATGGCTATGATTATGGCTGCTATGGCTGTGGCTATGTGTGTGTCTACTATGGATATAGCTATGGCTGCTATGGCTCTGCCTACGGCTGCTATGGCTATCGCTATGGCTGCTATGGCTATGGATATGGCTGATATGGCTGTGGCTATGGCTATGGCTGCTATGACTATGGCTATGGCTGCTATGGCTATCGCTATGGCTGCTGTGACTGTGGCTATGGCTACGGCTATGGCTGCTATGTCCGCCATGGCTGTGGCTATGGCTGCTATGGCTATCGCTATGGCTGCTATGACTATGGCTATGGCTGCTATGGCTATGGCTATTGCTGCTATGGCTACGGCTATGGCTGCTATGGCTATGGCAATGGCTTCTATGGCTATGGTTGTGACTATGGCAGCTATGGCTATGGCTATGGCTGCTATGGCTATGGCTATGGCTACGGCTATGGCTGCTATGGCTATGTCTATGGCTATGGCTGCGATGGCTATGGCTATAGCTATGGCTGCTATGGCTATGGTTATGTGTATGGCTGCTAAGGATATGGCTATGTCTACGGCTGCTGCGGCTCTGGCTCTCGCTGCTATGGATATGCCTATGGCTGCTATGGCTATGGCTATGGCTGCTATGGCTGTGGTTATGGCTGCAATGGCTATGGCAATGGCTGCTATGGCTATGGCTATGGCTGCGGCTGCTATGGCTACGGCTGCTATGGCTATGGCTATGGCTGCTATGGCTATGGCTATGGCTATGTCTGCTATGACTATGGCTACGGCCAAGGCTGCTATGGCTACGGCTATGGCTATGTCTGCTATGGCTATGGCTATGGCTAAGGCTGCTGTGGCTATGGCAATGGCCGCTTTGGCAATGGCTACAGCTGCTATGGCTATGGCTATGGCATTGGCTGCTATGGCTATGGCTATGATTATGGCTGCTATGGCTGTGGCTATGTGTGTGTCTGCTATGGATATAGCTATGGTTGCTATGGCTCTGCCTACGGCTGCTATGGCTATCGCTATGGATGCTATGGCTATCGTTATGGCTGCATTGGCTATGGCTATGGCTGCTATGGCTACGGCTATGGCTGCTATGGCTATGGCGATGGCTGCAATGGCTATGGCTATGGCTGCTATGGCTTTGGCTATGGCTATGGCTATGGCTATGACTGCTATGGCTATGGCTATGGCGGCTATGGGTATGGCTATGGCTGCTATGGCCATGGCTATGGCTATGGCTATGGATGCTATGGCTATGTCTATGGCTATGGCTGCTATGGCTATGGCTTTGGCTACTATGGCCATGCCTATGGCAGCTATGGCTATGGCTATGGCTGCTATGGCTGTGGTTATGTCTTCTATGGCTATGGCTATGGCTGCTATGGTTATGGCTATGGCTGCTATGGCTGTGGCTATGGCTATGTCTGCTTTGTCTCTGGCTCTGGCCATGATTGCTATGGCTATGGCTATGGCTGCTATGGGTATGGCTATGGCTATGGCTGCTATGGCTATGGCTATGTCTGCTATGGCTATGGCTATGGCTATAGCTGCTATGGCTATGTCTATGGCTATGACTGCTATGGCTATGGCTATGGCTGCTATGGCTATGGCTATGGCTGCTGTGGCTGTGGCTATGGCTGCTATGGCTATTGCTATGGCTGCTATGGCTATGGCTATCTCTGCTATGGCTATGGCTATGGCTATGGCTATGGCTGCTATGGCTATGGCTATGGCTATGACTGCTATGGCTATGGCTATGGCCGCTATGGATATGGCTATGGCTATGGCTGCTATGGCTACGGCTTTGGCTACTATGGCCATTGGTATGGCTGCTATGGCTATGGCTATGGCTGCTATGGCTATGGCTACGGCTATGGTTTTGGCGGCTATGGCTATGTCTATGGCTATGGCTGCAATGGCTATGGCTTTGGCTACTATGGCCATGGCTATGGCTTTGGCTACTATGGCCATGGCTGTGGCTGCTGTGGCTATGGCTATGGCTGCTATGGCTATGATTACGTCTATGGCTGCTAAGGCTATGGCTATGTCTACGGCTGCTGTGGCTCTGGCTCTGGCTGCTATGGCTCTGGCTGTTATGGCTATGGCTATGGCCGCTATGGCTGTGGTTATGGCTGCTATGGCTATGGCAATGGCTGCTATGGCTATGGCTATGGCTATAGCTGCTATGGCTATGGCTATGACTATGGCTATTGCTGCTAAGGCTATGGTTATGGCTATGGCTGCTATGGCTGTGGCTATGGCTATGGTTGCTTTGTCTATGGCTATGGCCATGACTGCTATGGCTATGGCTATGGCTGCTATGGGTATGGCTATGGCTATGGCTGCTATTGCTATGGCTATGGCTGCAATGGCTATGGCTATGGCTGCTATGGCTATGGCTATGGCGGCTATGGCTGCTATGGCTATGGCTATGGCTACTGTGGCTATGGATACGGCTGCTATGGCTATGGCTATGGCTATGTCTGCTATGGCTATGGCTATGGCTGCTATGGTTATGGCTATGGCGACTATGGCTGCTATGGCTATGGCTATGGCTACTATGGCTATGGATACGGCTGCTATGGCTATGGCTATGACCTATGTCTGCTATGGCTATGGCTATGGCTGCTATGGCTATGGCTATGGCTATGGCTATGGCTGCTATGGCTATGCCTTTGGCTATGGCTGCTATGGCTATGGTTTTGGATACTATGGCCATGGCTATGGCGGCTATGGCTATTTCTATGGCTGCTATGGCTATGGTTATGTCTATGGCCCCTAAGGCTATGGCTATGTCTACGGCTGCTGTGGCTCTGGCTCTGGCTGCTATGGCTATGGCTATGGCTGCTATGGCTATGGCTATGGCTGCTATGGCTGTGGTTATGGCTGCTATGGCTATTGCTATGGCTGCTATGCCTATGGCTATGGCTGCTATGGCTATGGCTATGGCTATGGCTGCTATGGCTATGGCTATGGCTATGACTGCTATGGCTATGTCTATGCCTGCTATGGGTATGGCTATGCCTACGGCAGCTATGGCTATGGCTATGGCTGCTGTGGCTGTGGCTATGTCTGCTATGGCTATGGCTATGGCTGCTATGGCTATGGCTATGGCTGCTATGGCTATGGCTATGGCCATGGCTGCTATGGCTATGGCTATGGCTATGACTGCTATGGCTATGGCTATGGCCGCTATGGATATGGCTATGGCTATGGCTGCTATGGCTACGGCTTTGGCTACTATGGCCATTGGTATGGCTGCTATGGCTATGGCTATAGCTGCTATGGCTATGGCTATGGCTATGACTGCTATGGCTATGTCTATGGCTGCTATGGCTATGGCTATGGCTGCTGTGGCTGTGGCTATGGCTGCTATGGCTATTGCTATGGCTGCTATGGCTATGGCTATGGCTGCTATGGCTATGGCTATGGCTATGGCTATGGCTGCTATGGCTATGGCTATGGCTATGACTGCTATGGCTATGGCTATGGCCGCTATGGATATGGCTATGGCTATGGCTGCTATGGCTACGGCTTTGGCTACTATGGCCATTGGTATGGCTGCTATGGCTATGGCTATGGCTGCTATGGCTATGGCTACGGCTATGGTTTTGGCGGCTATGGCTATGTCTATGGCTATGGCTGCAATGGCTATGGCTTTGGCTACTATGGCCATGGCTATGGCTTTGGCTACTATGGCCATGGCTGTGGCTGCTGTGGCTATGGCTATGGCTGCTATGGCTATGATTACGTCTATGGCTGCTAAGGCTATGGCTATGTCTACGGCTGCTGTGGCTCTGGCTCTGGCTGCTATGGCTCTGGCTGTTATGGCTATGGCTATGGCCGCTATGGCTGTGGTTATGGCTGCTATGGCTATGGCAATGGCTGCTGTGGCTCTGGCTCCGGCTGCTATGGGTATGCCTATGGCTGCTATGGCTATCGCTATGGCTGCTATGGCTGCTATGGCTATGGCTATGGCTGCTACGGCTATGGCTATGGCTGCTATGGCTATGGCTATGGCTATGGCTATGGCTTCTATGGCTATGTCTATGTCTATGGCTATGGCTGCTATGGCTATGGCTGCGGCTGCTATGGCTACGGCTGCTATGGCTATGGCTATGGCTGCTATGGCTATGGCTATGGCTATGTCTGCTATGACTATGGCTACGGCCAAGGCTGCTATGGCTATGGCTATGGCTATGTCTGCTATGGCTATGGCTATGGCTAAGGCTGCTGTGGCTATGGCTATGGCCGCTTTGGCAATGGCTACAGCTGCTATGGCTATGACTATGGCATTGGCTGCTATGGCTATGGCTATGATTATGGCTGCTATGGCTGTGGCTATGTGTGTGTCTGCTATGGATATAGCTATGGTTGCGATGGCTCTGCCTACGGCTGCTATGGCTATCGCTATGGCTGCTATGGCTATGGTTATGGCTGCTATGGCTATGGCTATGGCTGCTATGGCTACGGCTATGGCTGCTATGGCTATGGCTATGGCTATGGCTATGGCTGCTATGGCTATGGCTATGGCTATGACTGCTATGGCTATGGCTATGGCCGCTATGGATATGGCTATGGCTATGGCTGCTATGGCTATGATTATGTCTATGGCTGCTAAGGCTATGGCTATGTCTACGGCTGCTGTGGCTCTGGCTCTGGCTGCTATGGCTCTGGCTGCTATGGCTATGGCTATGGCCGCTATGGCTGTGGTTATGGCTGCTATGGCTATGGCTATGGCTGCTATGGCTATGGCTATGACTATGGCTATTGCTGCTAAGGCTATGGCGATGGCTATGGCTGCTATGGCTATGGCTATGGCTGCTATGGCTGTGGCTATGTCTGCTATGGCTATGGCTATGGCTGCTATGGCTATGGCTATGGCTGCTATGGCTATGGCTATGGCCATGGCTGCTATGGCTATGGCTATGGCTATGACTGCTATGGCTATGGCTATGGCCGCTATGGATATGGCTATGGCTATGGCTGCTATGGCTACGGCTTTGGCTACTATGGCCATTGGTATGGCTGCTATGGCTATGGCTATGGCTATGACTGCTATGGCTACGGCTATGGCTGCTATGGCTGTGGTTATGGCTGCTATGGCCATTGCAATGGCTGCTATGGCTATGGCTATGGCTGCTATGGGTATGGTTATGGCTATGGCTGCTAAGGCTATGATTATGCCTACGGCTGCTGTGGCTCTGGCTCCGGCTGCTATGAGTATGCCTATGGCTGCTATGGCTATCGCTATGGCTGCTATGGCAGCTACGCCTATGGCTATGGCTCTTATGGCTATGGCTATGGCTGCTATGGCTATGGCTATGGCTGCTATGGCTGTGGTTATGGCTGCTATGGCTATGGCTATGGCTGCTATTGCTGCGGCTATGCCTGATATGACTATGGCTATGGCTGCTATGGCTATGGCTGTGTCTACTATGGCTGCTATGGCTATAGCTATGGCGGCTATGGCTGCTATGGCTATGGCTATGGCTACTACGGCTATGGATACGGCTGCTATGGCTATGGCTATGGCTATGTCTGCTATGGCTAAGGCTATGGCTGCTATGGTTATGGCTATGGCGACTATGGGTGCTATGGCTATTGCTATGGCTACTATGGCTATGGATACGGCTGCTATGGCTATGGCTATGGCTATGTTTGCTATGGCTATGGCTATGGCTGCTATGGCTATGGCTATGGCTATGGCTATGGCTGCTATGGCTATGTCTTTGGCTATGGCTGCTATGGCTATGGTTTTGGATACTATGGCCATGGCTGTGGCGGCTATGGCTATGGCTATGGCTGCTATGGCTACAGTGAAAGTCATATTTCGCTAATATGACTCGAAACTAGGCCATACAGCGATTCCAGTGATATAATGTGTAGACTAACGTCCAAGTCGACCTACGGCGGGAAATTCGCAATGTTTCTGCAAGCGCCGCGATATTCCACTAATGTGACCCGAAAATAGGCCATACATCGATTCGAGTGATATAATGCGTACTTTAACGTTAAAGCCGACGTATGACGTGAAATTCGCAATATTTCATCCAGCGCATCGATATTTCACCACTATGACTCGAAACTAGACCATACACCGATTCCAGTGAAATAATGCGTAGTTTAACGTTAAAGTCGACGTGTGACGGGAAATTCGCAATATTTCAACCAGCCCAACGATATTTCACTAATATGACTCGAAACTAGGCCATGCAGCGATTCCAGTGATATAATGTGTAGATTAACGTTCAAGTCGACGTATGACGGGAAATTCACAATATTTCTGCAAGCGCCGCGATATTCCACTAATGTGACTCGAAAATAGGCCATACATCGATTCGAGTGATATAATGCGCAATTTAACGTTAAAGTCGTCGTGTGACGGGAAATTCGCAATATTCCATCCAGTGTCACGATATTTCACTCGTATGACTCGAAACTAGGCCATACATCGATTCCAGTGATATAATGCGTACTTTAACGTTAAAGTCGACGTATGACGGAAAATTCGCAATATTTCGGCAAGCGCCGCGATATTCCAGTAATGTGACTCGAAAATAGGCCATACATCGATTCCAGTGATATAATGCGTACTTTAACGTTAAAGCCGACGTATGACGTGAAATTCGCAATATTTCATCCAGCGCCTCGATATTTCACTAACATGACTCGAAATTAGGCCATACAGCGATTCCAGTGGTATAAGGCGTAGTTTAACGTTCAAGTCGACGTGTGACGGCAAATTCGCAATATTTTAGCAAGCGCCGCCTTGTTCCACTAATGTGTCTCGAAAATAAGCCATACATCGATTCCAGTGAAATAATGCGTAGTTTAACGTTAACGTCGACGTGTGACGGGAAATTCGCAATATTTCATCCAGCGCCTCGATATTTCACCACTATGACTCGAAACTAGGCCATACACCGATTCCAGTGAAATAATGCGTGGTTTAACGTTAAAGTCGACGTATAACGGGAAATTCGCAATATTTCATCCAGCGCCACGATATCTCACTAATATGACTCGAAACTAGGCCATACATCGATTCCAGTGTTATAATGCGGAGTTTAACGTTAAAGTGGACGTATGACGTGAAATTCACAATATTTCATCCAGCGTCACGATATTTCACCAATATGACTCGAAACTAGGCCATACCGCGGTTCCAGTGATATAATGTGTAGTTTAACGTTAAAGTCGACGTATGACGGGAGATTCGCAATAATTCAGCATGCGCCGCAATATTTCACTAATGTGACTCGAAACTAGGCCATACAGCGATTCCAGTGATATAATGCGTACTTTAACGTTAAAGCCAATGTATGACGGGAAATTCGCAATAATTCAGCAAGCGCCGCAATATTTCACTAATGTGACTCGAAACTAGGCCATACAGCGACTCCAGTGATATAATGCGTACTTTAACGTTAAAGACGACGTATGGCGTGAAATTCGCAATATTTGATGCAGAGCCACGATATTTCACTTATCTGTCTCGAAACTAGGCCATACACCGATTCCAGTGAAATAATGCGTACTTTAACGTTAAAGTCGACGTATGACGGAAAATTCGCAATATTTCAGCAAGCGCCGCGATATTCCAGTAATGTGACTCGAAAATAGGCCATACATCGATTCCAGTGATATAATGCGCAATTTAACGTTAAAGTCGTCGTGTGACGGGAAATTCGCAATATTTCATCCAGCGCCTCGATATTTCACCACTATGACTCGAAACTAGACCATACACCGTTTCCAGTGTTATAATGCAGAGTTTAACGTTAAAGTCGACGTATGACGGAAAATTCGCAATATTTCAGCAAGCGCCGCGATATTCCAGTAATGTGAATCGAAAATAGGCCATACATCGATTCCAGTAATATAATGCGTACTTTAACGTTAAAGCCAACGTATGACGTGAAATTCGCAATATTTCAGCAAGCGCCGCAATATTCCACTAATGTGACTCGAAACCAGACCATACACCGATTCCAGTGAAATAATGCGTAGTTTATCGTTAAAGTCGACGTGTGACGGGAAATTCGCAATAATTCAGCAAGCGCCGCAATATTTCACTAATGTGACTCGAAAATAGGCCATACATCGACTCCAGTGAAATAATGTGTAGACTAACGTCCAGGTCGACGTATGGCGGGAAATTCGCAATATTTCTGCAAGCGCCGCGATATTCCACTAATGTGACTCGAAAATAGGCCATACATCGATTCCAGTAATATAATGCGTACTTTAACGTTAAAGCCAACGTATGACGTGAAATTCGCAATATTTCAGCAAGCGCCGCAATATTCCACTAATGTGACTCGAAACTAGGCCATACATCGGTTCCAGTGTTATAATGCGGAGTTTAACGTTAAAGTGGACGTATGACGTGAAATTCGCAATATTTCATCCAGCGTCACGATATTTCACCAATATGACTCGAAACTAGGCCATACCGCGGTTCCAGTGATATAATGTGTAGTTTAACGTTAAAGTCGACGTATGACGGGAGATTCGCAATAATTCAGCATGCGCCGCAATATTTCACTAATGTGACTCGAAACTAGGCCATACAGCGATTCCAGTGATATAATGCGTACTTTAACGTTAAAGCCAATGTATGACGGGAAATTCGCAATAATTCAGCAAGCGCCGCAATATTTCACTAATGTGACTCGAAACTAGGCCATACAGCGACTCCACTGATATAATGCGTACTTTAACGTTAGAGACGACGTATAACGTGAAATTCGCAATATTTGATCCACAGCCACGATATTTCACTTATATGTCTCGAAACTAGGCCATACAGCGATTCCAGTGAAACAATGCGTAGTTTAACGTTAAAGTGGGCGTATGATGTGAAATTCGCAATATTTCATCCAGCGCCTCGATATTTCACCACTATGACTCGAAACTAGACCATACACCGAATCCAGTGAAATAATGCGTAGTTTAACGTTCAAGTCGGCGTATGACGGGAAATTCGCAATATTTCATACAGCGCCTCGATGTTTCACCACTATGACTCGAAACTAGACCATACACCGATTCCAAAGAAATATTGCGTAGTTTAACGTTAAAGTCGACGTATAACGGGAAATTCGCAATAATTCAGCAAGCGCCGCAATATTTCACTAATGTGACTCGAAACTAGGGCATACATCGATTCCAGTGATATAATGCGTACTTTAACGTTAAAGTCATACGTATGACGTGAAATTCGCAATATTTCATCCAGCGCCTCGATATTTCACTCGTATGAATCGAAACTAGGCCATACATCGATTCCAGTGATATAATGCGTACTTTAACGTTAAAGCCGACGTATGACGTGAAATTCGCAATATTTCATCCATCGCCGCAATATTCCGCTAATATGTCTCGAAACTAGGCCATATATCGTTTCCAGTGATATAATGCGCAATTTAACGTTAAAATCGACGTGTGACGTGAAATTCGCAATATTTCAGCAAGCGCCGCAATATTCCAGTAATGTGACTCGAAACGAGGCCATACAGTGACTCCAGTGTTATAATGCGTATTTTAACGTTAAAGCCGACGTATGACGTGAAATTCGCAATATTTCAGCAAGCGCCGCGGTATTCCAGTAATGTGACTCGAAAATAGGCCATACATCGATTCCAGTGATATAATGCGTACTTTAACGTCAAAGCCGACGTATGACGTGAAATTCGCAATATTTCATCCAGCGCCTTGATATTTCACTAATATGACTCGAAATTAGGCCATACAGCGATTCCAGTGATATAATGCGTAGTTTAACGTCCAAGTCGACGTGTGACGGGAAATTCGAAATATTTCATCCAGCGCCTCGATATTTCACCACTATGACTCGAAACTAGACCATACACCGTTTCCAGTGTTATAATGCAGAGTTTAACGTTAAAGTCGACGTATGACGGAAAATTCGCAATATTTCAGCAAGCGCCGCGATATTCCAGTAATGTGACTCGAAAATAGGCCATACATCGATTCCAGTAATATAATGCGTACTTTAACGTTAAAGCCAACGTATGACGTGAAATTCGCAATATTTCAGCAAGCGCCGCAATATTCCACTAATGTGACTCGAAACTAGGCCATACATCGGTTCCAGTGTTATAATGCGGAGTTTAACGTTAAAGTGGACGTATGACGTGAAATTCGCAATATTTCATCCAGCGTCACGATATTTCACCAATATGACTCGAAACTAGGCCATACCGCGGTTCCAGTGATATAATGTGTAGTTTAACGTTAAAGTCGACGTATGACGGGAGATTCGCAATAATTCAGCATGCGCCGCAATATTTCACTAATGTGACTCGAAACTAGGCCATACAGCGATTCCAGTGATATAATGCGTACTTTAACGTTAAAGCCAATGTATGACGGGAAATTCGCAATAATTCAGCAAGCGCCGCAATATTTCACTAATGTGACTCGAAACTAGGCCATACAGCGACTCCACTGATATAATGCGTACTTTAACGTTAAAGACGACGTATAACGTGAAATTCGCAATATTTGATCCACAGCCACGATATTTCACTTATATGTCTCGAAACTAGGCCATACAGCGATTCCAGTGAAACAATGCGTAGTTTAACGTTAAAGTGGGCGTATGATGTGAAATTCGCAATATTTCATCCAGCGCCTCGATATTTCACCACTATGACTCGAAACTAGACCATACACCGAATCCAGTGAAATAATGCGTAGTTTAACGTTCAAGTCGGCGTATGACGGGAAATTCGCAATATTTCATACAGCGCCTCGATATTTCACCACTATGACTCGAAACTAGACCATACACCGATTCCAAAGAAATATTGCGTAGTTTAACGTTAAAGTCGACGTATAACGGGAAATTCGCAATAATTCAGCAAGCGCCGCAATATTTCACTAATGTGACTCGAAACTAGGGCATACATCGATTCCAGTGATATAATGCGTACTTTAACGTTAAAGTCATACGTATGACGTGAAATTCGCAATATTTCATCCAGCGCCTCGATATTTCACTCGTATGAATCGAAACTAGGCCATACATCGATTCCAGTGATATAATGCGTACTTTAACGTTAAAGCCGACGTATGACGTGAAATTCGCAATATTTCATCCATCGCCGCAATATTCCGCTAATATGTCTCGAAACTAGGCCATATATCGTTTCCAGTGATATAATGCGCAATTTAACGTTAAAATCGACGTGTGACGTGAAATTCGCAATATTTCAGCAAGCGCCGCAATATTCCAGTAATGTGACTCGAAACGAGGCCATACAGTGACTCCAGTGTTATAATGCGTATTTTAACGTTAAAGCCGACGTATGACGTGAAATTCGCAATATTTCAGCAAGCGCCGCGGTATTCCAGTAATGTGACTCGAAAATAGGCCATACATCGATTCCAGTGATATAATGCGTACTTTAACGTCAAAGCCGACGTATGACGTGAAATTCGCAATATTTCATCCAGCGCCTTGATATTTCACTAATATGACTCGAAATTAGGCCATACAGCGATTCCAGTGATATAATGCGTAGTTTAACTTCCAAGTCGACGTGTGACGGGAAATTCGCAATATTTCATCCAGCGCCTCGATATTTCACCACTATGACTCGAAACTAGACCATACACCGTTTCCAGTGTTATAATGCAGAGTTTAACGCTAAAGTCGACGTATGACGGAAAATTCGCAATATTTCAGCAAGCGCCGCGATATTCCAGAAATGTGACTCGAAAATAGGCCATACATCGATTCCAGTAATATAATGCGTACTTTAACGTTAAAGCCAACGTATGACGTGAAATTCGCAATATTTCAGCAAGCGCCGCAATATTCCACTAATGTGACTCGAAACTAGGCCATACATCGGTTCCAGTGTTATAATGCGGAGTTTAACGTTAAAGTGGACGTATGACGTGAAATTCGCAATATTTCATCCAGCGTCACGATATTTCACCAATATGACTCGAAACTAGGCCATACCGCGGTTCCAGTGATATAATGTGTAGTTTAACGTTAAAGTCGACGTATGACGGGAGATTCGCAATAATTCAGCATGCGCCGCAATATTTCACTAATGTGACTCGAAACTAGGCCATACAGCGATTCCAGTGATATAATGCGTACTTTAACGTTAAAGCCAATGTATGACGGGAAATTCGCAATAATTCAGCAAGCGCCGCAATATTTCACTAATGTGACTCGAAACTAGGCCATACAGCGACTCCAGTGATATAATGCGTACTTTAACGTTAAAGACGACGTATGGCGTGAAATTCGCAATATTTGATGCAGAGCCACGATATTTCACTTATATGTCTCGAATCTAGGCCATACACCGATTCCAGTGAAATAATGCGTACTTTAACGTTAAAGTCGACGTGTGACGGAAAATTCGCAATATTTCAGCAAGCGCCGCGATATTCCAGTAATGTGACTCGAAAATAGGCCATACATCGATTCCAGTGATATAATGCGTAGTTTAACGTTCAAGTCGGCGTATGACGGGAAATTCGTAATATTTCATTCAGCGCCTCGATATTTCACCACTAAGACTCGAAACTAGACCATACACCGATTCCAGAGAAATATTGCGTAGTTTAACGTTAAAGTCGACGTATAACGTGAAATTCGCAATAATTCAGCAAGCGCCGCAATATTTCACTAATGTGACTCGAAACTAGGGCATACATCGATTCCAGTGATATAATGCGTACTTTAACGTTAAAGTCATACGTATGACGTGAAATTCGCAATATTTCATCCAGCGCCTCGATATTTCACTCGTATGAATCGAAACTAGGCCATACATCGATTCCAATGATATAATGCGTACTTTAACGTTAAAGCCGACGTATGACGTGAAATTCGCAATATTTCATCCATCGCCGCAATATTCCGCTAATATGTCTCGAAACTAGGCCATATATCGTTTCCAGTGATATAATGCGCAATTTAACGTTAAAGTCGACGTGTGACGTGAAATTCGCAATACTTCAGCAAGCGCCGCAATATTCCAGTAATGTGACTCGAAACTAGGCCATACAGCGACTCCAGTGTTATAATGCGTATTT